>NC_058081.1:684915846-685160588 GCF_014858855.1 Bufo gargarizans | reverse complement strand
TGTATGACCGAGCAATAAACGTGAAAGCAGTGTAGTGCAGAATTGTAAAAAAGTGGTCTGGTCATAAGGGGGGTTTAATCTAGGGAGCTGAGGTGTTTTAAGCTAGCTGACATTAGTGATGTGCTAATGTCAGCTAAACCTATCTAGCCTATTCCTACTTGTATCAGTGCCCCTGTTTAAGCCAGAAATCTAACTGTTATAATATTCTAATTAGCCTCTAGGATTGGGGGGGGGGGGGGGGGACGCTGTTCCCACCTCTGTCACTTCCCTCCATGTCCTGATTGACAGGGCCAGGCAAGGCTCGCATTTGTCTGCCAGCCCTGTGCTCTGGTCTTTCCCTCACCGCTCCTGCGCTGAATACTGAACAGTGCAAGATTTCAGCAGCGCACAGGGCTGGCAAACAGATGCGAGCGCTGCCTGGCCCTGTCAATAAGGACATGGAGGGAGGTGACAGAGGTGGGAGAACGGAGCCTCTAGGAGCAGGAACAACGCCCCCTTCCCCCGATCCTAGAGGCTAATTAGATTATTATTATAAAAGTTAGATTTCTGGCATAACGGGGGCACTGATAAAAGTAATAAAAAGGCTAGTTAGGTTAAGCTGACATTAGCACATCGCTTAATAGCTTAATAGGGTTAAATCTGGTGACAGAAACCCTATAACTATGTTGCTAAGAAGGTGTGCACACGTTCTTTGCAACATAATTAAGTTAATTAATTTCTCCGTCCCCACCCCACACCTGCAAGTATGCTCAAAAATGGATGTAATTGCTGACACATGACACAGATTGACTATTCTCAAAAATATCCAGTGAATATGTCCCTGACTCTATGATATGTAAGTGAACCACATACCAAGCCCCAGAGATCTAGGTTTATTGGAAAAACGTGTGATAATTTATGAAATAATAATTTATTTTATTATGAGTTTACCTGTTGAACACACCCAAAAAAAATTAAATTTGAAAATGACGCATATCCTCCTACGTCCCACCTGTATACTTAAATATCCCCAACCAAGTGCTTCATCACAGAAGACGACCGTCAGGAGTTCATCATGATCTCTCCTCTTGGATTTCTGATCCTCTTTTCAGTTCTTGCAGCGAAAAGTAAGTCTTTTTTCTTTGCTTTATAGTTGTGAAGAATGATCAGAGGCTGGACCGGCCTTAAAGCATAACTTTTATTGAAAATCCATAAATTCTATTGATATAGAAAGAAGAAAGTGGGTCCAATCAACCATTTTACCTGTAACCGCTAAAGGGCCAAGAAAGCCCAACATTTTTTATTATTTTTTTTTATCATTGCATCGCTAGATCCATAACATTATTTTTCCTATATGTAGCTGTAGGAGATGAATTTTTTTAATGGCACCACTTTGGGGTACATACTGTATTTTACAGGTCAGGTATATATAGAATGCAGTAGCATGATTTAGGCAAAATTGCGGACAGCACACCTCGTGTTATCCGCATCTGTATGTCTGTTCCGTAGCCCCGGCAAAACAAAACATGTCCTATTATTGTCTGTTTTGCGGACAAGGATAGGCATTGTTACAATGGATCATCATACGGACGTCATCCATTTTTTTTTTGTTTGTTTGTTTTTTGCAGACCCGCAATTTGCGGGTCACAAAACACATGCAGTCGTGTAAATTTAGCCTTAGGCTACTTTCACATCAGCGTTTTGGCAATCCGATATTTAGATTGGGCAGAGGATCTCAAAACTGACCCAGAATGGATCGTTTGGTCCCCATTCATTGCCAAAGGGGACAAGACTGATCAGTATGCATCAATTCCATTTTGTAGTAGTTTATGACCAGACACAAAATGGTAGCAAGCTGTGGTTTTGAGTCCGGCCTGCGAAACTGAACAAAACGGATCCAGCATGAAAATCAATGTACTTTAATAGTGTTGAACCATTACAAAAAAAATAAAAAATGGATCTGTCAACCATTGACTTTACAATTATTTTCATGATGGATCTGGTTTGTTTCGATTTAATACAACCAATGGCACCAGGGCTGTGGAGTCGGATTCGGTGTCCATTTTGGTGGAGTCGAAGTTGTTATAAAATGGACCGACTCAGTCTCCAAAAATATATAATAAATTGGTACAGTTAGTTCAATGCAGTATGTGCTGAATATATTTTCATATGAATTTGGGAAAATGATGAATTGTGCTATAAATGTCTGTTCTATTCCTGATCTAAGGATCTAGGCTTTTAGTTGAGATGAATGTGTGCTGCCCTTTATGTAGATGCTCAGTAGTGAAGCTCCTCCGCTACAGATCAGAGGAACAAGGCACTGGGAAGGAATGGCTGCTTGAGAAAACAGGATTAAAGGGAACCTGTCACCTCCCAAAACCATCCCAAGCCGCCAGCAGTACCTGCGTGTAGCCAGCAGTGTGTTTCTGATGATGCCTTTCTTGCTGAAGGCAGATGCAGCAAAAGTACTGAAAATGTTGTTTTATCCCCTAGTCATGCTTGAAGTCAAGCGGGCAGCGGCCTCCTTGCTTAAAGTCACGGTAACCATGCCCCCTTCCTTGCCCATTCGCTGTGACTGACAGCGCTCATGCACGAGAGTTCGACTGCCTTTGCCGAACAGCCGGCTGCCAGTCACAGTGAAGGGGCAGGGAAGGGGCCTGGTTACCGTGACTTGAAGCAAGGAGGCCGCTGCCACCTTGACTTCAAGCATGTGTGGAGAAGCGCGCCGGGCAGGGGATAAAACAACGTTTTCAGTACTTTTCCATTTTGGACCGCTTGTGAGAGCCCTGAACGGATCTCACAAACGGAAAATCAAAACGCCACTGTGAAAGTAGCCTTACCCGCACATCATCCGCTCGTGTGAAAGAGCCCTAACATTAAAGTAGTGGCCCTATGACAGAGTGGGAAGGGGGGCAGCAGCAGTGGCAGTAAGAGTGATAATACTTGCCCATAACAGAGTGAGTGGGGAGGGGGGCTCTAGCAGTGGCATACAGCACAAGATGGTGGCAGATAACAGTAGTAGCAGAACCCAACAACAGCAGTTTGATAGCAAGGCCCAGTGGCATGCATATCCTTTGAAAAATGTAACATGTACTGTACATATCAATAGGCCAAGAAGGCCCAATGTAGGAATGGCAGTAGAGGCATCAGGTGTGTGGCATCAGGTGTGTGGCAGCATCAGAATGGTGGCAGGAGCACGTGGCCAGAAGAAACGGCCCATTTTGCAGAATATTCCATTGTGTTAGCACCAGTGGTGTAACTAGAAATTACTGGGCCCCACAGCATATTTTTGAATGGGGCCCTCCTCCCTTCAGTAATTTTTTCACAACCCCTTCCTTTCATGCCGCCCCCATTCCTGTGGCTAGTAAAGATCACTCTCTCAGACCAGGCCCGGCAGCTGTTCCATCTATTTTGTACACTGTCTATACTGTCACTGTATATAATTTCATTGTGTAATACTGTTGAGGGGGCCCTGACAAAATCTTTTAGTCCTCCTCCTCCTGGATTAGTGTTGAGCGTGAATATTCGAATTTGCGAATTTTTTTCTCGAATATCGCAATTTCGAGATCTCGCGAATATTTAGAATATCGTTCTATATATTCGCGAATTCGAATATTTTTTTTTTTTTTTATTATTATATTTTTTTCTTTCCCACTTCTCTAAAGTTGTTCTTACCTGTCCTTTGGATTCCTGGCTTCCTGGCTGCTCCAGTCAGTGGCGTTTTCAACTTACTGCTATATTCCTTATTAGCTAAATTACAATCTAATCTATATGTGTATTTTACGAAATTTCGCAAATTGCGATGCGAGTAATATAATACGAAATAATCGCATGAAGATTTCAACTTAGCACTGCTATATTCCATATTCTAGCCTAATATGGAATATAGCTGTGCTAAGTTAGCACTGCTCTATTCCACACTAGGCTAGAATATGGAATATAGCAGTGCTAAGTTGAAATCTTCATGCGATTATTTCGTATTATATTACTCGCATCGCAATTTCGGCTTTTGAAAATGTTCTTAATATTGCTCTAACTTCGTCTCTTAGAATATTACGAATATTCTAAAAGACGAAGTTAGAGCAATATTACGAAATTTCGTAAAATACACATAGATTGTATTTAAGCTAATATACTGCTATAGTAATATTTTTTAATAGTGTACATATTTTACAAAACTTAAGTTCAGAAGAGGCCAAAAAAAATTAGAGGAAAAAAAAGGGATTATAGCACTATATTAGCTAAATTACAATCTATATGTGTATTTTACGAAATTTCGTAATATTGCTCTAACTTCGTCTTTTAGAATATTCGTAATATTCTAAGAGACGAAGTTAGAGCAAATCACGAAATTTCGTAAAATACACATATTAGCCTAGCCATAGTCAATTAGCATAGGAATGTTGCCTTATACTATCAAGATAAATAATCGCAATACGCGAAAAAAAAATTCGGATATTATTCGCGATAATTGGAATAATTACGAATATTCGATTTCGACGAATATAACACGAATATTCATTCGAATATTCGCGAAATATCGCAAAATCGAATATGGCACCTCCCGCTCATCACTATCCTGGATGGGCCCCTTCGGGGTCAGGGCCCCAAAGCAGCCGCTTCCCCTGCTTCCCCTATAGTTACGCCCCTGGTTAGCACACTACAGTGTGATCATTAGTTGCAGAATGATCTATTCTGTTGCATCAGGCACCGATATCTGGAAATCCTGGTTGATCCTTGCCTGATTCATCTTTATGAAGGTTAGCCCCCACCGCACCGCCCTTCAGCCACACTACTGGCTGGGCAGAAAAGCATGCCATGACAAACTCCTCCAGTTGCAGCCCGACTTAAAGTTTGCATGCCCAGGAGTCCAGGGGGATCTTGGATAATGAGTGACAGGGTGCACTGTAAGTATGCCATCACCTACTGGTTGAGGTTCTGCTGCATGTCCGGCTGCTGCTGGGTGGTTTCTTTAGTAGATGGCTTAAGGCCTCATGCACATGACTGTATGTATTTTCCGGTCCGCAAAAAAACAGATCCGCAAAAAATACAGATAACGTCCGTGTGCATTCCATATTTTGCAGACCGGAACAACTGGCACCAAATAGAACAGTACTTTCCTTGTCTGTAATGCGGACAATAATAGGACATGTTCAATTTTTTGGCGGAACGGAAATACGGATATACGGAAATGGAATGCACGCTGAGTAACTTGCGTTTTTTTTTTTTGGCGGAAGAAAATACTTTTGTGCGCATGAGGCCAAGAAGAATGCTCATCATAGATTCCAGACAAAAGTTGCTGCATATGGAGCTGGTACTTCTCCTCCCCACCTCTCCTACCAGTCATGGGAGCAGAGCGTGAGCGCAGAGGGTACCCCGGCTTTCTGAGGATGGGTGATGGTGCTTGTAGGCAGCGACCAACTGACTACACAGCATGTCTCTACAGCAGTCCATTTTTGCCTCCCTCTCAGAAGGTCTAGGAAATGCCCATATTGTTGAATGTGGATAGCCAGTGGTCATCCCTCTTAGAAATCCTGAAAATACGTCTGTCACTACACAAACATAACAGTATGTATCTGGCAATTTGTGCAAGGAACTCTGAGGGCCTCCCTGCCTCCATCTCCACTGCATACTCCCACAGTCTGTCGGGGTTATCTGCGTCTTGTTCCTCATCGCCCTCCAGCTCCTCCTGTTCCTCTCCTGTCGTTTGGGCAGATAAACCACCTTTTTGTGTATAAAATTCCTGGCAGTTTATGTCCTCCTCCTCCTCTGCCAGTTCATCCTCCTCAGGGCTCAGGTGGCTGTGTGCCACATCTTCTGTCCCTTTGCCAATCAGATTTGTCAGCATCCACTCCAGGACGTGAAGGAGTGGAATGACATTATTCATCCCATAGTTCTGCTGAATGACAAATAAAGTGACCTCCTCAAAGGGCCTGAGCAAATGGCACGTTTCATACATGAGCTGCCACTGGCTAATGTGGAAGTTACACCGGGAAACAGACCTGTCCATCTGCAGTATTAATACCGCTGTACAGACAGTCTAACATATGGAGCGTGGAGTTCCAATGGGTGGAAATGTTGCATATGGGGCAATGTTGGGAAAGAGCATTTTGCCTTTGGAGCTCAAGGAGGCCGTGGTTTGCACAGTAAGAGTGGTTGAAGTACATGCACAGTTTCCTGGACATTTTAACAGGTGCATAGATCAGCCCTCCCTGAAGCATCACAGACAAAATGTTTTTCCCATTATCAGTAACCATGGTTCCTATCTCCAGTTGATGAAAAGACAACCATTGTTCAATTTCATTATTGATGACGTGGAATAGTCCCTCCCTGGTGTGGCTCCGTTCACCAAGGGTGACCAGGTGCAGAACCACATGACAATTCCTAGCTTTGCATAGGTGATGTGGAAGATGCATATGGTGACGCTCCATGTGTTCATGCAGGGTCGTCGTGCCAACATTAGCACCCTGGCTGCTCCCTCCACCACTGCATGATGACTGGCTGCCGCTGATTTTATGAACCCATGAACTGCTAGTGTGTTCCTCACAGGTAGTCTCCCGAGCAGCAGACTATGTACCCCTCACGGTTGGCTACAGATCTCCTAGTGCTTCTACCCTGCTGTCTCACAGGAACAGTGCCACCTTTTGCCCCTGATGTTGATGATGTCCCCTCTTTATCCGGCTCCCACGTGTGATCGGCTAAATCATCATCATCTGCATCTGTTTTGTTGTCACTTTTGTCACCCTCACCTGTCTCTTGAGCAAGCTCATCCTTGCTGAAAAGCGGAGCAGAGTCGGCGGCTATCGTTGGCTAGCAGAAGGAGCAGTAAAAGCAAGAAGCAGGTTCAGGACAGGTTAGGGCACAGGGGCAGTTCCCGGGCCATGCCAACTAAGCGTGGTGTCAGAGGAACCCATCAATTTTGGGCTGTGTATATCTGTTGTCACCTGAGATGATGTTAAAGATCGAGCCAACCATTCCAGTACTGCTGGATTATTGGTCAAAACACGACCGCTGGATGACAGTGGCAGCTCTGGCCAGTTGTTGCAGCTGCTACCAACCCTCTTCTTCTGCTACTACTTGTGCAGGCTATAGCAACATTTTTTACATTGCCCGTTCCTTTGAAGGGCTCAGGCAACTGTCTATTGTGGCCATAGTGTACAGTCCCAATAAAAGCAAATTCTCCAGCATCCGTCAGTATTAGTCGTCTTTATTGTAGATCGGTCAAAAAGTACAAACTGCAATCTTCACCACCCTCCGCCACAGGTTAACATGTTTCAAACTGGAAAGTTCTTAATCTTAACCTAGTGACGTGGACCAACACCTGAGGTTAAGTTGGTATGTTCAGCAGGGGGAAGGATAATGGGGAGGGATGGGGGAGGAGTGGGAAACTGCTAGATACAAAGCCGCCTAACCCCTGGGTTACCACGTATTAAATCTAACACCTTAAAACATAACAAAACATATACTAAAATAAAAAATAAAAAAGACAGACACGCGCTGTCTGATATAGCATAAGAATGCCTAGTAATACATGGGGCATAAAGGTATGTATATAAAAGCACGCCAGAGCACAACTCCTATAAAAAATTCCTACAACATTGGTATTGGTTTGAAAACTGCTAAGTGTGAACAGTCACCAATACCTAGAGAGGATGTGTGAGTTATAACTGCAAAATAGGTGTAGATCTTATAACTGCACATGACTCTAAATGACACTAATGTTATATATGATATATATATATATAGAAGGAGGTTGCCATTAGTGATATAAAAGCATTCATTCTTTTTTAAGATTGAGACCTACAGGGTCCCTTCTGCCTAACCCAAAAATCCAGTATTCTTCCCTCAGGAGGATTTTTTTTTTTTCTATGGCAAATACACGTAAATAGCTAGTATTTCTATTGTGAATATTAATAAAATGTTTTGCTGCACTAGAAATACCCAGAGCCTGAGGATCGGCCACATAATTACGGAAAATTTCAACATCAAAAGTTACATCAATTGTAATTCAACCGGCCGGGGTAATTGACATCATCAAATGCATATACTGCGATCTGCTTTATGTAGGTTGCCCTAGCAGACAACTAAAAACAAGAATAAGGGAACACCTTAATTATGTGACCGATCCTCGGGCTCTGGGTATTTCTAGTGCAGCAAAACATTTTATTAATATTCACAATAGAAATACTAGCTATTTACGTGTATTTGCCATAGAAAAAGTATTGCTCCCCATTCAGAGGTGGTAATTTAAAGAAAAAAAATCCTCCTGAGGGAAGAATACTGGATTTTTAGGTTAGGCACAAGGCACTCTGCAGGTCTCAATGTTAAAAAAGAATGAATGCTTGTATATCACTAATGGCAACCTCCTTCTATATATATAGAACTGTCATTTAGAGTCATGTGCAGTTATAAGATCTACACCTATTTTGCAGTTATAACTCACACATCCTCTCCAGTAATTGGTGACTGTTCACACTTAGCAGTTTTCAAACCAATACCAATGTCGTAGGAGTTGTGCTCTGACGTGCTTTTATATACATACCTTTATGCCCCCATGTATTACTAGGCATTCTTATGCTATATCAGACAGTGTGGGTCTTTTGTTTTAGTAGATATATGTTTTGTTATGTTTTAAGGTGTTAGATTTAATATGTGGCAACCCAGGGGTTGGGCGGCTTTGTATCTAGCAGTTTCCCACTCCTCCCCCATCCCTCCCCATTATCCTTCCCCCTGCTGAACATACCTACTTAACCTCAGGTGTTGGTCCACGTCACTAGGTTATGATTAAGAACTTTCCAGTTTGAAACATGTTAACCTGTGGCGGAGGGTGGTGAAGATTGCAGTATGCACTTTTATACCGATCTACAATAAAGAGGACTAATACTGACGGATGCTGGAGAATTTGCTTTTATTGGGACTGTACAAAGGACGAGTCCGGTCCTCTCATGAGTGAGTTGAATGCGATAAACTTGCATCATGTGTCAGTGAGTTCCCATTCTGTCCTCCACTCCTCTGATAGCATCGGACAGTATTATACTGATTTATAATGCTGTGTAACCCTGAAAGTCCTGAAAACTTTTGCATTACACTGACAGAAGTATATTGCTGTACAATCCTGCCAGAGGAGCGGAAGGAGGCCAGAATGGACATCTCACTGACAAACGCCGCGAGATTGTCGCATTTAACTCTCCCGTGTGTGTCTGGCCTAACAGTACAGATGGAAGGAAGGGGTTAGGTTGAGAATTTGGCATAGGGGGGTGCAGTTTGCATTTTTGCCTCAGGCAGCAGAAAGATGGGTGGCCTTCCCCTTGCCACAAAGCACTGAGGGAAGGGGGGCCCAAGCTGAACTCTTGCACCAGGGCCCGTGAGCCTCTAGCTAAGCCCCTGCTTAAGGGGTTAGTAAAGCTCTGTCTATTATATATCCTTATGTAAATCAGGGTGAAGTACAGTGTATAATGTCAGAAGGGAAATACATTATTTCATACTTTGCCTAAATAGTGTTTTTTGTTTAAACATTCTATTAAGCTTTTTACTTGTCCCACTCAAGTGCTTCTTCAGATAACTGATATAATGCTGATAAGCAGGGTGTAATAGGAGGGCTAAAATGGCAAATAAAGGTTGTGTTCACATCATCATTAGAGATGACCCGGCAGCCTGATCCGGCATAAATACCACCTTTCAGCCGGACAAAAACCATTGCATGTGGTGGTATTTGTTCAGATGAAATTCAGTATTTATGCTGGAAAGCAGCAGGTGTTCGGCCGGAGCCGATTATAGCCAATAGGGTTCCAGCGGTGATCTGCTGAAACCAGCAATGCCATATCCGGTGAACACCGGCAGCTCGTTCTCTGCCAGAACAGCCTGCCGTAAACGTTCCCAGGAGATGTGAACACAGCTTTAGGGGCCATTGTTAATTCCAGAGGGAACGGGGAGGTTTATAACGGGATCTTTTGCTTAATATTAGGGAAGCCAAATTGAACAGAAGTCAACAGCAGAGTCTATCTCTGAGTCAGGTGGAGAGGCTTCTGAGACTCCAGCACTGCAAAGCAACCGAACTAACCACAAAGCTACCATCCCGTCCTTCATGTGGAGCTATTCCATTGATACAGTACAGTTTTCAGAGCCATCCAACCCCGAGTAATGATTGTAATAAGAGATCATTTATATATTTTCAGGTTACGCTCTCTCGTGCACAAGGTGTTCGTCTGCTTCTTCCACTACATGCTCAGGTGACAGCGTGATTTGCCCTTCTGGTTTTCAGTGTGGATCGACATATGCAGAGAGCACCAGTGGTGAGTTATCATTAATTTCAATTATTTGTCCTTTTTTTATGACATTTTTTTTCTGTTCTTTTACAGGAATTTCTTGTTACAGAATAAGGCCTCATGCACACGGGTCTGCAATACATGGACACCGGCCATGTGCACCGTGCATCACGGAAGCGGACCAATTCACTTGAATGTGTCCGCAATCCGGAAGGTGGATGCGGGATGGGGGCACGTAACCCCATGGAAGCACCGCGCAGTGCTTCCGTGGGGTTTCTGTCTGTGCTTCCGCACCAGTGCATGCACTACTTTTTTCCGGTGCGGACCGACAGATGCGCATCGAGGACCCCATTTAAGTAAATGAGCACAGAGCAGAGCAGGGGGGCATTTTTGTGAGAACAGTTGTATTTTAGACTCGGGTGGACCATCCAAGAGCAAGGAGGATTGTCTCTGACTACCAATGCACAATGAGGGATATTTATCATACTGGTGTAAAGTAGAACTGGCCCCCCCTAGAAACCAATCACATTCCACCTTTCATTTTCCAAAGGAGCTGTAAAAAATGGAAGGCGGAATCTGATTGGTTGCTATGGGCGACTAAGCCAGTTCTACTTTACACCAGTTTGATAAATGTCCCGCAATGTGCGTAGGCTAGTCCAAGACGCTTACTGCCATTGTACAGAAATAAAGAACCAGAGAGAGTAAAAGGGTTCAACTGTTTTAACCCTACGTTATGCATTTGTTTCAAATTTAGTTAAGGACTCCAATTTCTCATGAACCAATGTCATACGATATTGTGAGATGCCAGAACAATCCCTGGCAGAATAGAATGATAACGTACAGAATGATGTTCCAGCAGGAACTCTAAGGGCTCATGCACACAGCTGTTATGCGGCCAGTCTGTGCTTTCTGTCCCCAATGCACAGGCAACATCTGTGCGGTGGCCTGGGCGGATCGAGACCCATTCAACTTGAATGGGTCCATTAACCGTCTGCACCATAAAAAAATTAGAACATGTTCTATTTTTTTGCAGTGCTGAGGCACGGACAGAAACACCATGGAAGCACTTGGTAGTGCTTCCGTGTAGTTCCAATCCTTGCTTCCGTTCTGCACCGCACCGTATATCCCGGATTGCGGAGCCATTCAAGCCATCCAGCGGCTTAACAAAAAACTGCCTCACCGCCGAGTAGGCAATTTTACCCCCAACACTACGCACTGACTGACTGCTACAGCCGATGCTTCTGTGAACCCGTGTACCACTACTTAACGGGCAGGTAGGTTCCTGGGAAGCGGGTGGTCTACCCCTAGCACGTTTGGCTACCGACCTCCCACTGCTGCCACCCTGCTGACTCCCGGCCACGCTAGCGACTTGCTGGCTCACTGTCAAGCTGTCACCCCCTTTACACGATGATGAAGCCCCTTCATCAGCCGGTTGCCAAGTGTGATCAGCTACATTATCATCATCGATTGCTGTCTGCACGTCACTGATGTCCTCCTCAACGGTCTCTGGGTCAGGAGCCTCATCGCTCGCAACACCAGCTCCCACGCCACTCTCCTCATCACTACTTGCCCAACTAGCGGAGGAAGCGTTGGATGTCTCCTCAACATCTTGGCTGGGGATTAGCTGCTGACTGTCCTGATAAATCCCCCCCCCGGGTTCATATTTCCTGACATTTGTCAGTGTTAAACCTCATCTGCCACTTATCTGCCCAAGCCTCCAGTCTATCCAGATCGCTCTGTAGTAGTATACTGTCCTCATCAGTGTTAATTATTTTACACAGTTTAGTGTAATTTGCGAAATTTGATACTTTACTATGCAAGCCTTCTACAAGATCATTAATAAATATATTGAAGAGAATAGGGCCCAGTACTGACCCCTGAGGTACTCCACTAGTGACAGTGACCCAATCTGAGTGTGTACCGTTAATAACCACCCCTTTCTATCATTGAGCCAGTTACTTACCCACGTACAGACGTTTTCTCTCAGTCCGAGCATTCTCATTTTATATACTAACCTTTTATGTGGTACAGTGTCAAATGCTTTGGAGAAGTCCAGATATACGACATCCATTGATTCACCGCTGTCAAGTCTAGAACTTACCTCCTCATAAGTCTAGAACTTACCTCCTCATGGAAACTGATTAAATTAGTTTGGCATGACTGATCCCTTATGAAGCCATGCTTATATGGCGTTATTTGCTTATTTCCGTTGAGATGCTCTAAGATAGTATCTCTTTAAACAGTTTACCCACAACAGATGTTAAACTTACCAGCCTATAGTTTCCAGGCTCTGTTTTTGGACCCATTTTGAATATTTTTCATGGGACAACCCCTTTAAGGAAACAACTGTTTGTATAACAGCAGCAGAAGTTGTATTATAAAGTGTTACTGTCTCATGGAGGTAAACCCTTTTTTTTGTATTTGGGCAGCTGTCTCACTAGGAGAGATGGGGGGCCAGGCCATTTGTTCTGGAGTGGAGCACCCCCCCCCCAATGGTGAATGATAATTGGCTGCCTATATTGACATCAGCCAGACGATCAATGTGGGACTTACCCAGCTACATGGTCTCTGCTCTCTCCTATAGCAGATTTAATTTCACTCACACCCCCCGCCCCGTCTGCAAACATTGTGGAGAAGTTGGTCTGCTCCTAAAGCCCAACTCCACTGCCACCCTCCATTAAGCTCACTTCATTTGAAGTACACTCTGTTTGCAAAGGGGAAGACACCAGAGGTTAGTGATAGGTTGAATAGATGAGTTAGGGCTGGGATAATGTGGTGAGGTTAGGGATGAGGTTGGATGGGATTGGTTAAAGTACACAGATGGTGAGATGTGATCTAGAGAGTAGGGTGGAAAGTTGTTCTTCTGTAATGGTGGAGAAGCAGGTTTTGGGAGAAGAGGACTGAGTAGTTGTGTAGAGGGTCTGTGGGGACTGTGCACTGAAGCTTTCTCTAATGTTGATGATCTTTTGTTTGAAGTATATGGAAAAGTCCTCAGCTGAGATCAGAGGTGAAGGTGGGGGGGTTGGGGGATGGAGAAGAGAGTTAAAAGTGTTAAAAAGTAGTTTAGGGTTGTGGGAGAGGGAAGATATGAGGGATGAGAAGTCGCCTATTTTGCATCAGCGAGTGAGGATTTGAAAATAAGAGCGGATTGCTTATATGTGGTGAAGTGATCCTTAGAATGGGATTTCTTTCATCGCCGCCCAGCAGCCCTGGAAGCTTGTCTGAGCTTTTTGGTCAGGCTAGTGTGCCAGGGTTGTCTGTTGATTTTTCAGGTTTTGTTGTGTGTGAGGGAGGCAACAGAATCCAGACCTGTACTTATTGTGGTGTTATACAGAGTGGTGACAGCATCTGTGTCCTGGAGGGAACAAATGGTAGAGAGTGGCAGAAGAGAGTCAGAAAGCAAGCGGAAGTCAAGATGTTTAAAGTTCCTGCCGGGGTGTGTTAGTTTGTGGACCGGGGGAGCAGAAGGAGAGACCAGTGAGGAGAAGGTGAGAAGGTTGTGGTCGGATAGGGGGAGAGGCGAAAAAGAAAGGTTAGATAGGGAGGAGAGGAGGGTAAAAATAAGATCCAGAGTGTGACCATCTCTGTGGGTGGGGGAAGAGGACCACTGCGAGAGGCCGAAAGAGGAGGAGAGTGCTAGAAGCTTGGAGATGTCTGAATGGCAAGTGTCAATGGGGATGTTGAAGTCACCCATGATGATAGTGGGGATATCAGCAGAAAGAAAGTGTAGGAGCCAGGTGTTGAAGTGCTCAAGAAATATGGTGGCTGGGCCTGGGGGGCAGTAAATGACAGCTACTTGGAGGTTGGAGGGACAGTAGATGCAAACAGAGTGTACTTCAAATGAAGTGAGCTGAATGGAGGGTGGCAGTGGAGTTGGGCTGTAGGAGCAGTTGTCCCATGAAAAATATTCTACAGTTTTCAAACCAGCACCTGGATCTGAATACTTTTGTAATTCTATGTAATTAAATATTTAGCATAGCCAATGAGTAATTCAATAAAATGTATCTGTATAGCGCCACCTGCAGTTTTTTTTCTTATTATTTCTTTGCCCTGCTCACTGATATGGCCGCACATGCTCAGTTTCATCCTTCAACTGCCCCCTGAGTTGTGACAGGCAGAAGATGGACACGCCCCCTTAGCTGGAGCAGAAAAGACACGCCCCCTGAGCTGTGATAGGTAGAGCTGAGACACGCCCCCTGAGCTGTGATAGGTAGAGCTGAGACACGCCTCCTGAGCTGGAGCAGAAAAGACACGCCCCCTGAGCTGTCAGCTTGATATAAATCTAGCAGAGCAATGAATGGGGAGATCTCTGGATCCATGTGAGGTACAGGGCTGGTTCTAGCTTTGTTACAAATATATTGTCATGTACTATATGATGTCTGATTTTCATTTTTTATATAAGTCATAGGATAACCCCTTTAACCCCTTAAGGACACAGGGCGTACAGGTACGCCCTTGTGCCCTGGTACTTAAGGACACAGGGCGTACATGTACGCCCTGTGCATTTTCGATCACTGCCGTGCGGCTGGCAGTGATCGGAACCCGGTGCCTGCTCAAATCATTGAGCAGGCACCTAGGCTAAATGCGCGGGGGGGTCCCGTGACCCCCCCCATGTCGGCGATCGCGGCAAACCGCAGGTCAATTCAGACCTGCGGTTTGCTGCGATTTCTGCTGTTTCTGATCCCCGCGGTCCCTGACTGCGGGGATCAGAAACTTTAGGATTAAAAATTGTTTCCTGTATCCCTCCCCCCTGCACCCCTGAGTTATTCGAGCACGGTGGGAGGTGCAGGGGGAGGGTTGCGGGCGGTGCGGGAGGTGGGCGGTGCGGTAGGCGGGATCGCGATCCCCCGCCCGCCTCCCATTGCGTAATCGTTGGAGTCTAGTGGATATACCAGGGTGCCAGCACATTGCTGGCACCCTGGTATTAACGGCTGACAACGGTGATGCGATGTCAGCCGTTTAACCCTTTCCATACAGCGGTCTGTACGGACCGCTGTATGGAAAAGGTTAACAGTAAGAGGGAGCTCCCTCCCTCTCCGATCGGGGGGCTGTGCCTTTGCAGTCCCCCGAATGGAGAGGGAGAGAGCTTCCAGGCAGCCCTCCAAGCCCCGTCCTTACCCTTCCCCGTCTGCGCAGTTCTGGCCACTACTGAGCAGACGGGGAAGGTTCCCATGGCAACAGGACGCCTTCTCAGGCGTCCTGCTGTCCATGGTTCTGAACAGATCTGTGCTGAAAGCATAGATCTGTTCAGACAAAGTGTAAGTAAAATACAGTACAGTACAATATATATTGTACTGTACTGTATTATGCAGACATCAGACCCACTGGATCTTAAAGAACCAAGTCGGTCTGGGTCAAAAAAAAAAGTGAAAAAAGTGAAAAATAAAGTAAAAATCAAAAAACACATTTATCACTGATTAAAAAGGAAAAAAATAAAATTCCCTACACATGTTTGGTATCGCCGCGTCCGTAACGACCTGATCTATAAAACGGTAATGTTACTTTACCCGAACGGTGAACGCCATAAAAATTAAAAATTAAAAACTATGATGAAATTAGAATTTTGCCCACCTTACTTCCCAAAAAAGGTAATAAAAGTGATCAAAAAAGTCGCATCTACGCCAAAATTGTAACAATCAAACCGTTATCTCATCCCGCAAAAATCATACCCTACCCAAGATAATCGCCCAAAAACTGAAAAAGTTATGGCTCTTAGACTATGGAAACACTAAAATATGATTTCTTTTGTTTCAAAAATGAAATCATTGTGTAAAACTTACATAAATAAAAAAAGTATGCATATTAGGTATCGCCGCGTCCGTATTGACCGGCTCTATAAAAATATCACATGACCTAACCCCTCAGATGACCACCGTAAAAAAATAAAAATAAAAACGGTGTAAAAAAAGCCATTTTTTGTCATCTTCCGTCACAAAAAGTGTAATAGCAAGCAATCAAAAAGTCATGTGTAACCCAAAATAGTGCCAATCAAACCGTCATCTCATCCCACAAAAAATGAGACCCTACTTAAGATAATCGCACAAAAATTTTAAAAACTATGGTTCTTAGAAAATGAAATTATTGTGTAAAACGTACATAAATAAAAAAAATTGTATACATATTGGGTATCACCGCGTCCGTGACAACCTGCTCTATAAAATTACCACATGATCTAACCTGTCAGATGAATGGTGTAAATAACAAAAAACAAAACGGTGCCAAAAAAGCAATTTCTTGTTACCTTGCCGCACAAAAAGTGTAATATAGAGCAACCAAAAATCATATGTACCCTAAACTTGTACCAACAAAACTGCCACCCTATCCCGTAGTTTCTAAAATGGGGTCACTTTTTTGGAGTTTCTACTATAGGGGTGCATCAGGGGGCTTAAAATGGGACATGGTGTCAAAAAAACCAGTCCAGCAAAATCTGCCTTCCAAAAACCGTATGGCATTCCTTTCCTTCTGCGCCCTGCCGTGTTACCGTACAGCGGTTTACGACCACATATGGGGTGTTTCTGTAAACGACAGAATCAGGGCCATAAATAACGAGTTTTGTTTGGCTGTTAACCCTTGCTTTGTAACTGGAAAAAAAATATTAAAATGGAAAATCTGCCAAAAAAGTGAAATTTTGAAATTGTATCTCTATTTTCCATTAAATCTTGTGCAACACCTAAAGGGTTAACAAAGTTTGTAAAATCTGTTTTGTATACCTTGAGGGGTGTAGTTTCTTAGATGGGGTCACTTTTATGGAGTTTCTACTCTAGGGGTGCATCAGGGGGGCTTCAAATGGGACATGGTGTCAGAAAAACTGTCCAGCAAAACATGCCTTCCAAAAACCAAACGGCGCACCTTTCACTCTACGCCCCGCTGTGTGGCCGTACAGTAGTTTACGGCCACATATCGCATGTTTCTGTAAACGGCAGAGTCAGGGCAATAAAGATACAGTCTTGTTTGGCTGTTAACCCTTGCTTTGTTAGTGGAAAAAATGGGTTAAAATGGAAAATTAGGCAAAAAAAAGAAATTCTCAAATTTCATCCCCATTTGCCAATATCTCTTGTGCAACACCTAAAGGGTTAACAAAGTTTGTAAAATCAGTTTTGAATACCTTAAGGGGTGTAGTTTCTTAGATGGGGTCACTTTTATGGAGTTTCTACTCTAGGGGTGCATCAGGGGGCTTCAAATGGGACATGGTGTCAAAAAACCAGTCCAGCAAAACCTGCCTTCCAAAAACCATACGGCGCACCTTTCACTCTACGCCCCGCTGTGTGGCCGTACAGTAGTTTACGGCCACATATGGGGTGTTTCTGTAAACGGCAGAGTCAGGGCAATAAAGATACAGTCTTGTTTGGCTGTTAACCCTTGCTTTGTTAGTGGAAAAAATTGGTTAAAATGGAAAATTAGGCAATAAAATGAAATTTCATCCCCATTTGCCAATAACTCTTGTGCAACACCTAAAAGGTTAACAAAGTTTGTAAAATCAGTTTTGAATACCTTGAGGGGTGTAGTTTATAGAATGGGGTGGTTTCTATTATGTAAGCCTCGCAAAGTGACTTCAGAGCTGTAGTGGTCCCTAAAAATTGGGTTTTTGTAAATTTGGCCTGGTCCTAAGGTGTAAAAAGGCTGTGTCCCTAAGGGGTTAAACGGAACACGTAATCAGAAAATGGCCTACTGTTTAAAGCAGAGATCAGAAACATTCGGCACTCCAGCTGTTCTGAAACTAAAACTCCCTGAGTGCTCCATTCACTGCTGTGGGAGTTAGAAGAACAGCCAAGTATGTTTGCATGCTGGGAGTTGTAGTTTCCCAGCAGCTGGAGTGCTAAAGGCTGCTGATCCCTGGCTTAAAGGGATTGACCAGGATTAGAAAAACATCACTACATTCACAGACAGAGAATCCAAACAAATCTACTTAAGCTCGCATGGGATCACTAGATGCACACGTCTCCATCAGAACTCCTTCAAACTGATAACCAGGTGGTATCTCACCCCAGTTCGACTCAAACAGATGCACTGCCTCAGCACAGACATATGTTGGAGGTGCTCCCAAACCAAAGGCACATACCTACACATGTGGTGGCACTGCCCTGTGATTCAGTCTTTCTGGACTGAGACACTTAAACTGGCTAAACAAATGTGTTCTTTACCCGAGACCCCCATCCCCCCTCTCTACATGTCGGACTGGAAAACATTCCCTTTAGGAAACACAGACTTTTCCTTTACCTCATGGCTGGATTGGTTATCCTTCCGAAATACTACACCAGCACTGAACATGCTTTCTAACATATCTGAAACACCGAACTGATCTTCACAAAATCTGTCCGTCCTTGATCCTGGATACAACACATCCCTCGTACCCAACTGTCAACTCCCCCCCTCCCTCGCCCTCACCCCACTCCCTCACACCCCTTTACCATCTACTCATTACTCCATGTTCATCATTATGTTATAGAACGAGCACTGTTGCATATCAACTTGTCATAATTGTTCATGATTTCTTCTACATCGATACAATGTAAACAGTCTCTTATTTTATTTTAGTTTCTATAAATTTTTATTGTCAAAGTAAATGTGAGGACAAGCAAAGTACAAGATACATTCGCATTTTTGATAACATGTATCCTAAACACAATACTTTGATTTCTTTTATACAGAAAGGTGCAAAGTAAAAAGGCATACATGTATATGGATACTGAACTCTTGATAGGACAGTATATAAAAACATAACATCTAACGGAAAATAAACAACAATCCGAGCTATGTCATCGCTACAAATTAGAACATATGCGCTAATTGCAGATGAGACTAACACCGATGCACCTTATTATATTTTAAAAACTAATAAAAAGAGAATTCAAAAAGAAAAAGAAAAACATTGCTGCCTTCTTCCAGAAACAGTGCCCCATTTATCCACAGGTTGTGTCTGTTATTGCAGCTCAGTTCCACTAAAGTGAATTTGACTGAGATGAAATACCACACACAAACCATGGACAGGTGTGGCACTATTTTGGGGGGGAAAAGCAGTAATATTTTTCTAATTCCAAACAATTGTTGGTGAATTATTTAGTTTTCCATGTCACTATCTATATTTTAAATTAGACGCTAAGCCTAGAAATATGCTGACACTGTTTTGAACACTTTTCAGCAGTCATCTCATTATCATTACAGACAGGGTTACAATGACAGATAACACCATAGATAACTCAGGACCTGTCATTAACAGTAGGTGACAGTCAGAGCTTATCTACTCTCCCTACCTGCAGACTGACCTCTGCAAAGGTCAATGAGCATGCCCACAATACTCTCCTATAGAAGCCATCAAACATCTCATGTCTATCGGGCTTATGAGCTGTGTGGCTGCTGTAAAGCATATCTGTAAATGCTGCTAACAGCAACTCAGGCAAAATGGCCGCTCCCATAAACATGTTCAGAAAAAAATTGCAATAAGAAAATAAAACATATTAAAAAATATATATTTTATTACTTTCTGGTTTAATTGGGAAAATACATGTAGGTGATACATTCCCTTTAACTCCCATAGACCGGAATGAGAGCGCGGCGCCCACCTCTCATCCCCCTCCATCCTCTCCGCATGGATGTGGCAGCCTTTGGTCATCTCACCAAACAGGATAAGGTTTGAGGGCCACATCTGTCAGACATTTATGGCAGATCCTGTGGACTTTACTCTGTAAAACTGATCTCTTCTATTAGGGTCCTACTCTGGACGCGGCCACCAATCAGCTGATTGAGCGGCTGTGGCGCTCTTATAAACCCAATGTCCTCTTCATTGATTGCACTCGTCCACAGTGCACAATGCTGTACTTTTAGCAGCGTCTTGGTATTGCATCTTTGTCCCCACAAACATATTATTGATGGACTATCCTAAGGACTGAGCATCAGTTTTTAAGAAAAGGACAAGTCTTTTATAGAAGCCAGAACAGGAGTGATCAACTGGTTGTAATGGTGCTCACATATATTCTCTATCTCCGCACTGCAGTCTCTTTCCTTCTTTAAAACCTCCTTTATGTACATTTGCAGGTGGAAAAACTTCTACAAGTTTCACCAGGGGATGTGTTCCTGAATCTGAATGTAACTTCCAGGGAAATGTCAACGTGAATGAAGCTAAATTAGAGACGGCCTATACTTGCTGCTCTACTGACAACTGCAATCCTCCTGTTCCTAAAAGTAAGTCGGTCACTTTGTGTTGATGACATTACGCAGATGATACTTGGTCATTCATGGCGGCTGACTGTTGGAAGTGAGAGAAGAGCTCCTCTCGCGAATCCAATGGATTGGTAGTACATTAATAGTAGGTTGGATCTGTCCCCATACTACAGTGCTCTCAAATTGTAGAACACTATGCGGTAGATCCTCCAATAATGACCAGATCACAGAAGGTCTGACTATGGGGACTCTCAGTGATCATCTGTTATCATTGCAAGAAGTAAGACATACATAAGACATGCACATGGTTAGCCATGTAATATGTTATTGTATGGGCTCTGCCAAGGAAAAAGCTTCTCCTCCAAGTAAATAAAAGTGACCCCCCCCCCCCATCATCTAATATCCACATACCCTCAAAGGGGATATAGATAATGGTGATCGCCCATATTCAAAAATATAACTTCCACCTACTTTCTCAGTGTCCTTATAACAATGCCTTCTCAAACTGGCCAGGGAGGTGAGAAACACAAAGGGCTCCCAAAGGAATCAAAAATCAGATGGGCCAAACCTGCCTGACTCTTGCTTTCCTGGAAGAGAGACTTTCCTGCTTGAGCTCTTAGAATAAATGAAGCTGACATTGCATTACATGCCGACATTACACACTACCCCTGGTTTATTCACATGTTGTATAGTGTTGAGCAAAGTTCTCTAAAATTCGATTCGGCTGCTTTAACAAAAAAAAATTTTAAATTACTTCATCATGAAGCGCATTTCTTTGTAAGTAGTGAGTGCAATGACATGGAGCGGCGATTGCATCGTTCCCCGTCATTGTACCCATCAGATGCAATGTTCATCGCTGATCGCGGCATTTGACTTTAATATTTACCGTAAGTCTATAATGTAGATAAATAAAATCATACTTACCTCATCCATTTTGAGCATGAAGAGCCCACCACCGCCATGTTGATTGAAGATCATCCACATCATACGTCGCCACATGCGGGATTTCGTGGGATCTTCAATCACGACGGCGGTGGTGGGTTTTTCATGCTCAAAATGATGAGGTAAGTACAGTATGATTTTAAAGTTTTTACCCAATTTCAGGGAAAATCGATTTGTTATCACTCACTACGAGTAAATTCAGCTTCGCAGTGAATCTAATGTTCACAGAAATTTGGATTGAAGTCCACTTCGTGCTCTCTGATTCGCTCAGCACTAGTTGCATCCATACAGCGCATTAGTTCAGTTTGATCACCCAGCACAACTTCTCCTTGTGCTTGCCGGCTGCAGCTCATCTGTACCTTTATAGCAGCATTGCTGGGTCTCTTAAATAGATATTAGGCACATCGCTAACATATACTATCAATCATAGATAGGTGTGGGTCTCACCTTTTAGACCCACTCTCATCTCTAGAACGCACCCTCTGAAGTGAAGAAGAGCGCACAGTGCAAGCATGGTCTCCATTCACCTTTATGGAAGTGCTGGCTTGACTATTTCTGGCAGTTCCACAATGGTGAATGGAGAGGTGGCCGTCCATGCGTGGTGTGCTCTCCATTCGCTGCTAGAGGATTTCTGAAAATAGCTGAGATCACTTGCTTGGCTATTTTCGGAACTTCCATGGAAATGAATGGAGACCATGTAGCACATTCTCCTTCACTTTAGGGCCCAGTTATGGAGAAAGGACAGGGTCCTAGAGGTGGGACACGCACCTATCTGATATTGATGGCATATCCTAGAAATATGCAATCAGTATCTGAGTTGGTGCAACCCTTTTGCTGATCCATCAATGCAGCACTAGCAGACAGTGATTGCAGTGCACTTGAATCTTCTCTGATTGGAGTTGTCTGCTTCTCAAATAGAGATCACAGTATCTAAGGTGTATGACAGAAGAAGGGGGCTCTCACCTCACATTTACCTTTTTTTGCCGTTCTATGTATGTACATGTGCACGAATATCCAACTTTAATTTACTTGGGCTGTAGATCCTGACATGAGTGAGACATTAGTCATATATACCCCTCACACCACCACCACTGTAAGTAGCAGTAGTGGTAGAGTATAATCTCCAGCCCAGCTCAGCTGGACGCCCCTGCTTAACGGAAACGGAACGGATCTGTTTTGCAGCCATAGACTTCTATTATGACGGAATGAATAACGGAATGCCTCTAAAGGCATTCCGTCATACAATTGCGTTATGGCCCATGGTAGCGGAATCCATAACGCAATTCACCTTTTACCAGTAAACAAAGCATGAACAAATTTCAAAATATGAAATTCGCTCATCTCTTACAGGTAACCCTTGCAGCCAGCCGTCTGCATTCTTCTCCACAGCTTCCATTCTTTGACTGTATACTGACCAACTGTTACTTTTGACATCAAAAGGTTAATGATCAACTTTCTGATGCTGGGGAATGTCCAACATCATACATCTATCCCCCCCCCCCCCGCCCCCCACCCGTTTCCTCCACTCCGTTATATCCCACTTACCAGCTTTTGAATGCCAGACATCAAAGACAATCACAAAGGAGCCTGTAGGTTGTCCTGTCTTGTGAGCATGATCGCAACTGCGACTGCTACAACACCTATAAGTCACGCCACAAATATTGTCCAATCAAACTATTTTTCAACTAGACCGGGTCAACATGCTTTGGCATTTCTGTTTCCATTGTATATAATATCAGAGATGACTATAACATCCTGATTCTAATCCATGATTAGAAGATTATATATGATACTTTATACACTGCAGCCATTATATATTACCATTTACTACTCTTTTCCACAACAGTATTATCCAGCAGTTCTGCGACTAATGGCCTGGTGTGTCCGTCATGCGAGTCTGATTCTGTCTCCAAGTGTGACTCTTCAGCAACCGTAACTTGTATTGGTAATAATAATAAATGTATTTTCACAACAACAAATATAACAGGTAAGTCTTCTTGAATCTAAGATTTTAGGATTAATCATTATTATGTCTATTATTTTCTTGTTTGTATAGATCCAAAATTTAAATTAATTTCATTATTTGTCCATCTACAGTATTATTATTTTTTCATATACAGAGATCCAAATCCTCTGTATAGACATACTGTTTGCCTGCAGCCACCACTAGGGGGAGCTCACTTAAAATTGATTATTTTTATTATAAAGTGGTTTCTGGGAGTTAAATATTGACATCATATCCACAGAATAGGTCATCAACATCAGATTGGTGAGGTTTACTGGCACCCCCACTTATCAGCTTTGGGCATGGGCGGACTGGGAACTTAAAGTAGCCCCGAAAAAAACTAAAATGTAAGAGTGGCCCCATGTTGTAGGCAGGCAACACAAGTAGGCAAGGTCAGCAATACCATAGCACACAATACCATCCCATTATATTCCACAGTGCAACACAATTTATCGCGCCAAAATCTGAACCACTGTGATGACCATCAGTAGATGACATTTTCTATCCTACTCCTTAAGTTTTCTCAGATTAAGATGTGGAGCAGGGTGCTTAGGAGGGGAGATGGGGGGGTTACAGCAGTTGAATTCAGAAGGGCATGTGTGGTCGCTGCCCGGGTACATGAATACCTCATTCTCATAGCATTAATTAACGCTGACAGCTAATTGCGAGGAGTGAGAAGGGCTTGGGCAGCCTCCTGGGCATTAGCCCACAGGGAAATTTCCCTGTAAGGTCTATAGCCAATCTGCCCCTGGCTGTGGGAAGGGGCCACAGTGCTCAACCTCTTCCTTGGCCTGAGATGTCATGTCCATCAGTCACATCACCTGTTGGTGAAGTCAATAGCGTTTAGATGCAATACGAAGCACAGCCACTATACAAAGCATGACACTGGGCTTGGTATACTCCGATGCCAGAGACCTTGTGAGAGCACTGGAATCCCCTTAAAGAGTACATTGGCAGGAGGACGGAAGGTGGACCCCCCATTGATCAGCTATGACCTATCGTGAGGATGGGTCACTGATGTTTAAATACTGGAAAACCTATTTAAATCAAATGTGTGACCATAAAATTACTTATTGTTTAATCCATGTATTATGTTAAATATTTTTTT
Source organism: Bufo gargarizans (assembly GCF_014858855.1). NCBI lineage: Eukaryota > Metazoa > Chordata > Amphibia > Anura > Bufonidae > Bufo > Bufo gargarizans. The sequence continues at coordinate 685,136,131 of NC_058081.1, read as the reverse complement.
TTAGAATTTTGGATTTTTTTTTCCATGTTGCTATCCATATATTTACTCTTCAGTAGCCATCTCATAGCATGAAAGTACGGATTACAATGACAGATATCACCTTTGTATAGATAACATCACAATAGGTTATAGACATTGTCTAGCTACTCCACCTACCTGCACAATTACCTCTGCACAGGTCACAGAGCAAGCCTACACAAATCTCCCATAGAAGTCTATGAGATCAGATCCAGTCTTTGGCCCATGTGGCTGCTGTCAAAGAAGAGGAAGTATTGATATGTTTTAAGCCTAATGGCCAGTGTGAAAATTGTATGAGTTATAGGATTTTTTAAATATAGACAGTGACATGAAAAATTAAAAAATATCAACAAAAATTCTAAACAAAGACTATAATGATAATATTTCAGCAGGACAAACCTCGCTGTTATCGATCACTAAGGGATGTGCAACAGAAAGCTTCTGTGTCCTTGGGAACCACTCCTATACTATTGAAGGTGCAACAACCAACATTACCATAGTCTGCTCCAGTGGCCAGACTACAACCGCTACTCCAACCAGTATCCAGACTACAGCCGCTACTCCAACCAGTATCCAGACTACAGCCGCTACTCCAGTCCGTGTCGAGAATGCAGCCAACTATCCAATGTGCCCAAGTGGAGGCATAAGTGTCCAGAAAATTGTCCTGACTCCGGCCGTTGTGTGTCTTCTACTGCTAAAATGGCTTTTCTAGAATATTTACAGGTCCATGTGGCCGATGCTGACGTTCCTGTCATTGTCAGATATTTCCAGATTGTTTTACTATAAAATTTGAAAATCCAAATGTCGAAGCCATGAAGATGCAATACATACAGGTTGTAAGTTGGCTATTGGTTTACAAAGGGGTTTGATGCTTTGTTCTCTTGGAATCATTCTTGCTGTAACCGTTACCTCCAGTAAATAATCCAATCAATAAATCAGAATCTTGCTACTGCAGATGAGTCTCCAATTTCTCACAAAATAAATTCAACACAAAATCACAACATACTAGCAAAACGCTGACTCCCTGCTCCTTCTCCTCCCGGCCTGCAATGCGGAGCATCACTGTCCGGAAAGAGAAGGAGCAGGGAGTCGGCACCAGAAAGCGAGGGTGGGGGAGTGATTGGGGGGGGGGTGTTGCTAAAAAACAAAAAACATTCTTGCATAACCCCTTTAAGGGCTGCAGATCCTCACAACTATTGGGTGGTCAGACATAGACACATGTAAGATAAACATTGGGATATGATGATCCAAGAGAAAAGGTAAGGCAGAACATATCTATATAAGATTTCACAAATGTTCCTTCATGTACAGTAGAAAATTGATATACCATACATTTTTTTTGTTTTGAATGGAACATATGATCTTTGTCTACTAAGTGCTCTCCTATGGACGTTGCGCACCCTATAGCTACAGTTAAGCAGTGATGGACGAGCATTGGCCAGGACGATTCGCGAACGCGCGTTCGCAATTAAATGTTCGCGAACTGCAAGTTTGCGGCGGGCCCCATTGACTTTAATAGCAGGCGAACCTGGAAAACCTTCAGGTCATATTTGCAGCCACAAAATACAAACAAAAATGAGCGCAGAAATAGTCCCATAACATGGACAGTGACGTACCAGAGGGGGAATCACTGGCAAAACTTCCCACAAAAAATATGCATTTTAATCAGGGGCCATTTTTATGTGTCTTAAAGGGAAACTCTAAAAAATGAGCCCCGTTGGTGCCTAGAAAATGTTTATTTCCTTTTGTTTTGAGGTATACAAATGTGCAGCTATCTCCGTTCATTTATTTTTTTTCAATGCGAAAATCGCATAGTTAAATTTCATATAATGCGCATGCGCAAAAAGGGCGTGGCCTAGTCTAGCAACTGGTTTAAACTACCCGAAGTTTGATGCGATTGGAAAAGATGGTTGGAAGCAAATTTTGCAACAGAGAGGAAGAACTCCTGATCACTGTAAGTAATTTCACATTACACCAGTGTATTTGATTACATTTCACATGCATGTCAGACCAATCGCTTTATATGCAGATAGAGTGTTATAAATATTAGCGATTGTGAAAATCACCACTTATGATTCAAATATCTTTTTCACCATACCTACAACTTCTAAGTAGATATTACTGATTGGTGCACTAAGTATTGTTGTAACGTCACAGCACCATGTCTGTAGCATGTACGTATGGACAGCAGAGAAATATCTCTCACATGCACATTGCGCATTTATTTTCCTGCCGCACACTATATACCCCCCACACACACACACACAAACATAGTCTAAAGATTAGATTTTTTTTTGTCCTGTTGGTCAGGACTCAGGAGAAGCTTTCTCTGTCTTCCCGCCAGTATTTGCTGGTTTATTTAGAGTTACCCAGGGTGCACCACGGGGAGGCGAACCAGCTTTACACCCCATACCGCAGCGTCACTTCACTAGACAGGTACATCTCTGCTCAGCTGACCAATATCCAATTGCTCAGACCCCACACGCATTCAATCGCAATACAATCCGACCTTATAACGGTAACAGTAAATCTATTATTTCCCTTTCAAATACTTACATACTTTTTACTGTTTTGTTGAGCACATTATTTTCAATACTGGTATTCCAAAAATTTGGGATTATATGCTTGCATCTTTATCCTGCAGCGCATGTTGGTTAAATCATCAAAAAATGGTCGGATCTCAAGAGGAGGAGCTTTCAGCGGATGGAAGAGATCCGTGACAGAAAATACCCAGGTACAATGCTTACATTACTTTTGTATCTCTTGCCAACACTCTGTAATGTATATATACGGTTATGCAAATATGTATTTCATCCCTTTACAAATGATTATTTACTACCTCGGGTGACATGTAGCAAATCAGCCGGTTACATCAAACATCTCTACCTCGCCATGAGTATATATATATATTTATACACACAGCGAGGTATAGATTTAGGATGTAACCAGCTGATTTTGTACATGTGATGGGGTGAACCGTCACTGGGGTTGCTGGAGAAGCCTGAGGCCTAGCATCCTTCCTACGGACTATGGACCCAGAACTATGGATACCCCCCTCAGACCTCTTGGGGTTAGGGCTCATGCACATGACCATGTGCCGGCCGTTGCCATATTGCGGCCCGCATATGGCGGGTCCGCAATACACGGGCACCGGCTGTGTGCATCCCGCATCACGGATCGCAGACCCATTCACTTCAATGGGTCCACAATCCGAGAGATGCAGAACGGAGGCAAGGATCGAAAGCCCACGGAAGCACTACGGTGTGCTTCCATGGGTTTACTGTATGTGCCTCCGCACCGCAAAAAAGTAGTGTATGCACAACTTTTTTGCGTTGTGGACAGATCATGGACCCATTCAAGTTGAATGGGCCTGGATCTGACTGCGGCAGCCGAACAGATGTTGCCATGAATTGGGGACCTCAAATTGCGGTCCTCAATGCACGGAACGGCCAGCACACGGTCGTGTGCATGAGGCCTTAGAGGGAACTATTAACCCTGATTTATGTGCAGGGTTTATAGGCCACATCTTTCCTATTGCCCGTTGAGTTGCATGGTGCCAATCCATGAACCTAAAAAGGGTTAAATCTGCACTGAGACTCCCAATGAATGTGTGAGTTTATTTGTCCCTTTCTTTTATTGTGTTAGTGATGGGATTAAGATAGATGACTCTAGAAGTAGCTGATGTAGAGGAGTAGATCACCCTATGATACACTCAGGAGATAATCCCATCACATGGGTCTCCTCTCTCAATACTGTTTCATCAAGACACTGGGGAGGGGATGTCTGTTTGACTGCTGTTCATGTTTGATTGAGTTATATTGTTTGACTTTTTGAACTGTATATACAAACCGGATTCCAAAAAAGTTGGGACACTATACAAATCGGAAATAAAAACTGAATGCAATGATGTGGAGGTGCCAACTTTTAATATTTTATTCAGAATAGAACATAAATCACGGAACAAAAGTTTAAACTGAGAAAATGTAACATTTTAACGGAAAAATATGTTGAATCAGAATTTCATGGGGTCAACAAATCCCCAAAAAGTTGGGACAAGGCCATTTTCACCACTGTGTGGCATCTCCCCTTCTTCTTACAACACTCAACAGACGTCTGGGGACCGAGGAGACCAGTTTCTCAAGTTTAGAAATAGGAATGCTCTCCCATTCTTGTCTAATACAGGCCTCTAACTGTTCAATCGTCTTGGGCCTTCTTTGTTGCACCTTCCTCTTTATGATGCGCCAAATGTTCTCTATAGGTGAAAGATCTGGACTGCAGACTGGCCATTTCAGTACCCGGATCCTTCTCCTACGCAGCCATGATGTTGTGATTGATGCAGAATGTGGTCTGGTATTATCTTGTTGAAAAATGCAGGGTCTTCCCTGAAAGAGATGACGTCTGGATGGGAGCATATGTTGTTCTAGAACCTGAACATATTTTTCTGCATTGATGGTGCCTTTCCAGACATGCAAGCTGCCCATGCCACACGCACTCATGCAACCCCATACCATCAGAGATGCAGGCTTCTGAACTGAGCTTTGATAACAACTTGGGTTGTCCTTGTCCTCTTTGGTCCGGATGACATGGCGTCCCAGATTTCTAAAAAGAACTTCGAATCGTGACTCGTCTGACCACAGAACAGTCTTCCATTTTGCCACACTCCATTTTAAATGATCCCTGGCCCAGTGAAAACGCCTGAGCTTGTGGATCTTGCTTAGAAATGGCTTCTTCTTTGCACTGTAGAGTTTCAGCTGGCAACGGCGGATGGCACGGTGGATTGTGTTCACTGACAATGGTTTCTGGAAGTATTCCTGAGCCCATTCTGTGATTTCCTTTACAGTAGCATTCCTGTTTGTGGTGCAGTGTCGTTTAAGGGCCCGGAGATCACGGGCATCCAGTATGGTTTTACGGCCTTGACCCTTACGCACAGAGATTGTTCCAGATTCTCTGAATCTTCGGATGATGTTATGCACAGTGGATGATGATAGATGCAAAGTCTTTGCAATTTTTCGCTGGGTAACACCTTTCTGATATTGCTCCACTATCTTTCTGCGCAACATTGTGGGAATTGGTGATCCTCTCCCCATCTTGGCTTCTGAGAGACACTGCCACTCTGATAAGCTCTTTTTATACCCAATCATGTTGCCAATTGACCTAATTAGTGTTAATTGGTCTTCCAGCTCTTCGTTATGCTAAAATTTACTTTTTCCAGCCTCTTATTGCTACTTGTCCCAACTTTTTGGGGATTTGTTGACACCGTGAAAATTTGAATCAACGTATTTTTCCTTTAAAATGATAAAGTTACTCGGATTAAATGTTTGATCTGTCATCTACGTTCTATTACAAATAAAATATTGACATTCGCCATCTCCACATCGTTGCATTCAGTTGTTATTCACAATTTGTTTAGTGTCCCAACTTTTTTGGAATCCGGTTTGTATAATGAGTTGTTTTTAAAAAAATGGAGTTCTTGATTTACTCTTCAATATTGGTGTTGCCTGATGATTGAGGAGTTTAGCGTTCTGTCCTCATATATTGGCTATGTCCAATTATTAGGCAGGGTTGGGCTGAGGACACTGGAATTCGGGTTCCAGCAGAGGGGAAGCAGTTTTCTGAAGGAGGTATACACTCACATAAATATATATTTGTGTGTGTATATATACATAAACTGCAATCTACATTCTGTATTCTAGTAAAAGGCCCTATCCATCATTACATTAGATACATCCCACACTTAACTCCTTAATACCCGATGACAAACATGTACGTAAGATCTGGACATGACTTAAAGCCCAGTGACATAAATGTACTGCATGGTGATCGAGCGGGTTCAGGAGCTGACCACGGCACGTGCAAGCTTCAGAAATGTGCGGGGTGTCCATCGGGTTCCCGCACCGCTATGACGGGGACACGATGGCAGGGACGGTAGCCCAATGCTTTCATTAGGCATTGTGGCTGCCTTCCGGGAGGGCCTGTGAGATCCAGCTCCATGTATTAAACTGAGTAATACACTTACAGCCAATGCATGGCAATACAGAAATTTTGTAATGTTTTGAAAAGGGGATCAGACCGCCGAAAGTCGAAATCCCAGAGGGGGACAAAAAATAAACACGAAAAAAGTGAAAAAAGAAAAATCCTTTTCCTAAGCTAAAGTTAAATAAAATTTAGAAAAAATAGGGGGGGGGGGGGGGAAGTAGACATATTATCTATTGCCGAGTCCGTATCTACCGTCTCTATAAAAATTTTACATGCCCTAACCCCTTCGGTGAATAAAAAAAACTGCTAAATAAACCATATTCTTGGCACAGTACATCACTAAAAGTGCAACACCAAGTGATCAAAAAGGCGTATGACCCCCAAAATAGTACCAATCTAACCGTCACCTCATCCCGCAAAAAATGAGCCTCTAGCTAAGACAATCGCCCAAAAAATAGAACTAGTAATGCTCTCAGACTATGGAGACACTAAACCATGATTTTTTTCAGTTCAAAAATGCTATTATTGTGCAATACTTAAATCCCCCAAAAAAGGATACATGTTGGGTATTGCCACATCTGTAATAACCAGCTGTATAAAAATATCACATGACCCAGCCCCTAAGGTGAACACTATAAAAAAAAGAAAATAAAAACGGTGTCAAAAAAGACATTTTTTGTCATCTTACATCACAAAAAGTGTAATACCAACTGATCAAATTTTAGGTATTTTTTTTATTATTTTTCAAATTATTCTTAAAAATAACAAAGAAATTTTGTGACTGAATCTTACCACTGTCATGAAATACAATATTTGACGAGCAAACAATCTCAGAATGGTTAGGATAAAGCATTTTAAAGTTACTACCGCATAAAGTGACACATGTCTGATTTGCTAAAAATGGCCCGGTCATTAAGGGGTAAATTTGCATTTGTTATGAGTTCTTAGTTGTTTGTCTACATTCTGAACATATATGATTACAGGGGTTCCACTCTCCTCTGTACGGACATCTACAGAGGAGATGGAGGTGGTTGTAGTGTTGGTAGAGGAGGAGGAGGAGGACGAGGGAAAGCAGGCAGGACCCTCCCAGCATGTAGATGCTCCACCACCATCTGATGTGGGGAAAAATGTGGAGGCTGAAGAGGCTTCTCCCTGTCAGAAGCCGCACCTCCCCTCCGAGTTCCTGATGAGGAAGAAGAGGAGGAGGAAGAAGTTGTCCACTGCCCCCGCCAGGAGAGTAAATATGTGTACACAGCATTATAATTCTGTATCCATAACATGTACAGAAAAAAAGGGCCAACGATTAAGGGAAAACTACACACTACAGTAATATAAAACAACAATAGACGCTAACTCTGTAATCTACATAAAAACCATTAAATAATCAACTAAATCACATTATACTCTACATAACTCTCACAAACTAACCAATACAAACAACTAAATACAATCATACTATACTGAACTATCACTAGGTAACAAACCAACTATATGATCATCATAAATACCATGAACTAATGAATTGTAATGTAAATCTTCAGTGCTTTAACAAATACTCCCCACAATGCACTAATTGCCTCTTAATCTTAATTGAAAGTAATTTTAATATTTTTTTTTTTATCCTAACAGTTCTCGCTAAATAAATAGAAAATTATCCAGCTGCAGCGGGACGACCAAGTCGCAATGCTGGAAATAAAAAAACAGCAAAAAAAAATTATGGAGCAGCAAAGGAGGATTCAACAGCAGCAGTGGCTTCTGGAGAAGAAGGTCAATCAGCTGGAGGAGCAACACCAAAAGGAGCTCCAGGAGTTTCTGGACCTCCAGAAGCAGCTGAAACAGTTGCCTTAGAGGCGTGTTTGTTCCTTTACATCGTTGATAAATATTTATTTATGTTCTAACGTGTGCTTTTGTTTTTTGATATTGTTATGTTTTTGATTTATTTTAACCTATAAGGTTGCAGGGAGACCCCTTTTGTACTGGGGCAAACTCATCAGTATCAGGACAGCAGCAGATAAAGGTAACCTTGGAGTATAAGGCCTACACATAAGTCAACATGATCAGGACAGACAGCAGCAGGTACATGGTAATGGTCGAGTCTAAGGCCTCACATAGCTCGGCCTCACTCAGCAGGAACACACAGCAGCAGGTTCTTTGTTTGCAGCAGGAATGTGTTCCCAGGAATGGACACCCATCAGACATGCGCAACACCAAGAATAAACTTAAACATCTCTGACAGAAGCAGGTTATTCAAACATTTTAAGTGGTGGCAAAGGGTAATTTTCATCAAACAGGTGTCCCACAGAAGACAGAAACACTTGTGACAGCATTTCAAATCACACATTTGTAAATGTGCTAAATTACAAGCAGACCCCAATTTTTCGCTTTCACTTTCGCAAAAGGGTTAAGAGAGAAAATTTACCCCAGTATATGTCCCCCATTTTCTACCCATTTAGTAAACACCATATATTTGCTTGTAGCCTGTTGTGTGGGACAACAGCAGGGCTTCTAGAGGCAAAGGGCAAAATATGTTTTTTGCAGCCCTGAATAAACAGACATGGTTTTTAGCTGCCATGTCACATTAAATAAAATAAAATATACAAGTATCCAGACTGCGAAGAGATTAATAGCTTCTAAAAAAAAATGTGGATATGTACTTAAATCATAATAAGTACTAGTGATGAGCGAGCATTCTTGGCCGAGCACCGGTTCGGCTCGAGCATGGCTATGCTCGGCAGATCCGAGCGCTCGGCCCAGTACCACATGTGCTCGAGCGCCATGCTCGAGTCTCCTCCCCGCACGTTCGGCGCCTATTAAGAAACCAATAAACAGGCTGTTAAGCATTGCCATCACTGTAATGCCATTAGCCATGTTTCTACTGGCATTACATTGATTGGCTGGTCGGAACACATCATCAGGTGCTATATAGCACCCGGTCACGCGGGTTCGGCTCGTTGCGAGTCAGGGAGAGCTGCATTTAGGAAGGGACAGACAGTGTATGGAGATTGTGATAGCAAATTACTCTTTTGCAAGACTTTTCTAAGACCCAAAAGTCCTTTTAAGGACTACTGTATGCGTTGGCAGAAATTTAAAGTGCAGATTTGCACTTTTTTTTTTTTATTCACAAAAAAAAATTGCTTCATTGGCTATCTTAATAGAAGGTGTCTGTAGTGACTTATGACATCTGTGCAATACCTTCTTTGTATCAGGCGCATAGATAGGAAGAATATTAGTGAAAACAATATTTTGTTGTTTCAGAATTTGACCACATTTTTGCTGTCAGCTGTTTAACCCATTAATCTCAGTGCTCTGCATTAGAATACCGTCTGTGCACTTTAATCCCATATATTGGGAAAAAGTGAAAATCAATATATATATACAAATTTCACTGAATCTGCACCCAGTTTTCTTGTCTGTGGCAGAAACCATTTATCGCAGCGCATTGCATTTCTATACCATCTAAATGTTCAATCCCATATATTGGGAAAAAGTGAAAATCAATATATATACAAATTTCACTGATTCTGCACACATTTTTCTTGTCTGCGACAGAAACCGTTTATCGCAGCGCATTGCATTTCTATACCATCTGAGTGTTCAATCCCATATATTGGGTAAAAGTGAAAATCAATATATATATACAAATTTCACTGATTTTGCACCCAGTTTTCTTGTCTGCGGAAGAAACAGTTTATCGCAGCGCATTGCATTTCTATACCGAGTGCTTCAGGCCCATATATTTGGAGAAATTGAAAATCAAAATATATACACATTTCACTAAATCAGCACCCAGTTTTTAATTAATTAATCGCAATGCATTGCATTTCTGTACCATCTGTGCGCTTCAGGCCCATATATTGGGAATAATATAGTAATAAATATTAACATAATAAAACAGTGTCTGTACTGCAGATTACAATAATCTGTGGCAAAATACTGTCCGAAATCTGTGCTGTTCTGTGTCATATACTGCCCTGTATCTGAAAACAGTGTTTTGTGGACAGAGTCACAACTACTAAAAAAAAAACAATAAATATGAAGAAGGCCCAGGAAGAAGTACATCAGCGACTTAAAAAGATTAAAATAGACAAATTGCCAGGGCCAGATGGCATACACCAACGTATCCTAAGGAAATTAAGTAATGTCATAGTCAGACCCTTATTTCTGATATTTGCGGACTCTATACTGACAGGGAATGTCCCACAGGATTGGCGCATGGCAAATGTGGTGCCAATATTAAAAAAAGAGTCCAAAAGGAGAGCCTGGAAACTATAGGCCGGTAAGTTTAACATCTGTTGTGGGTAAACTGTTTGAAGGTTTTCTGAGAGATGTTATCTTAGAGCATCTCAACGGAAATAAGCAAATAACACCATATCAGCATGGCTTTGTGAGGGATCATTCATGCCAAACTAATTTAATCAGTTTCTATGAGGAGGTAAGATCTAGACTTGACAGCGGCGAATCAATGGATGTCGTATATATCTGGACTTCTCCAAAGCATTTGACACTGTACCACATAAAATGTTAGTATATAAAATGAGAATGCTCGGACTGGGAGAAAACGTCTGTATGTGGTAAGTAACTGGCTTAATGATAGAAAACAGAGGGTGGTTATTAACGGTACACACTCAGATTGGGTCACTGTCACTAGTGGGGTACCTCAGGGGTCAGTATTGGGCCCTATTCTCTTCAATATATTTATTAATGATCTTGTAGAAGGCTTGCATAGTAAAGTATCAATTTCCGCAGATGACACTAAACTGTGTAAAGTAATTAACACTGAAGAGGACAGTATACTACTACAGAGGGATCTGGATAGATTGGAGGCTTGGGCAGATAAGTGGCAGATGAGGTTTAACACTGACAAATGTAAAGTTATGCACATGGGAAGGAATAATGCAAGTCACCCGTACATACTAAATGGTAAAACACTCAGTAACACTGACATGGAAAAGGATCTAGGAATTTTAATAAACAGCAAACTAAGCTGCAAAAACCAGTGTCAGGCAGCTGCTGCCAAGGCCAATAAGGGCTCTTTCACACTTGCGTTCTTGTCCTCCGGCATAGAGTTCCGTCGTCGGGGCTCTATGCCGGAAGAATCCTGATCAGGATTATCCTAATGCATTCTGAATGGAGTGAAATCCGTTCAGGATGCATCAGGGTGTCTTCAGTTCCGGAACGGAACGTTTTTTGGCCGGAGAAAATACTGCAGCATGCTGCGCTTTTTGCTCCGGCCAAAAATCCTGAAGACTTGCCGCAAGGCCGGATCCGGAATTAATGCCCATTGAAAGGCATTGATCCGGCCTTAAGCTAAACGTCGTTTCGGCGCATTGCCGGATCTGACGTTTCGCTTTTTTAGAGTGGTTACCATGGCTGCCGGGACGCTAAAGTGTAGCGGGGAGCGGGGGAGCAGCATACTTACCGTCCGTGCGGCTCCCGGGGCGCTCCAGAGTGAGGTCAGGGCGCCCCACGCGCATGGATGACGTGATCGCATGGCACGTCATCCATGCGCATGGGGCGCTCTGACGTCACTCTGGAGCGCCCCGGGAGCCGCGCGGACTGTAAGTATACCGCTCCCCGCTCCTACTATGGCAACCAGGACTTTAATAGCGTCCTGGCTGCCATAGTAACACTGAAAGCATTTTGAAGATGGATCCGTCTTCAAATGCTTTCAGTACATTTGCGTTTTTACGGATCCGGCGTGTAATTCCGGCAAGTGGAGTACACGCCGGATCCAGACAACGCAAGTGTGAAAGAGGCCTAAGATAATGGGTTGCATCAGAAGGGGCATAGATGCCCGTGATAAGAACATAGTCCTACTACTTTACAAATCGCTAGTCAGACCACACATGGAGTACTGTGTACAGTTCTGAGCTTCTGTAAACAAGGCAGACATAGCAGAGCTGGAGAGGGTCCAGAGGAGGGCAACTAAAGTATTAACTGGAATGGGGCAACCACAGTACCCTGAAAGAATATCAAAATTAGGGTTATTCACTTTAGAAAAAAGACGACTTAGGGGGGATCTTATTAATATATATAAATATATCAGGGGGGAGTACAGAGATCTATCCCATCATCTATTTATCCCCAGGACTGTGATGAAGGGACATCCTCTGCGTCTGGAGGAAAGAAGGTTTGTACACAAACATAGAAAAGGATTCTTTATGGTAAGAGCAGTGAGACTATGGAACTCTCTGCCTGAGGAGGTGGTGATGGTGAGTACAATAAAGGAATTCAAGAGGGGCCTGGATGTACAGTATTTCTGGAGCGTAATAATATTACAGGCTATAGCTACTAGAGAGGGATCGTTGATCCAGGGAGTTAGTCTGATTGCCTGATTGGAGTTGGGAAGGAATTTTTTATTCCTCTAAAGTGAAGAAAATTGGCTTCTACCTCACAGTTTATTTTTTGCCTTTCTCTGGATCAACTTGCAGGATAACAGGCCGAACTGGATGGACAAATGTCTTTTTTCTGCCTTATGTACTATGTTACTATGTAAGACCGGCACTAAGGGATGGGGAAGTGGGCGTTATGCTAATAGTTCAGGCAGAGGTCGTGGCATTGGGGCGCAATGAAACTGTGCCTGCTGCCAGTGCACAAAAAAAAAAAAAGTAATAAAACTGTACCCAGCTTCATGTCCAACTTAGCTACGCGGTACACGACAACACTCTCCAAGTCAGACGAGTGCGAACAGTTGGTCTGTTGGCTTGCTTACTATAATGCTTCCAGTAGGCTAAGCACCACCCGCTCTTCCACCAAATCCAGTCTCTGTAGCCAAGAGTCTGGTCAGCCAACTCCTCGCTCAGATCATCCTTCTTCCCACCATGGAGAGGCCTTCCAAACGAGTGATCCCACACTCGGATATTCCCAGGAGCTCTTTTCAGCTCCACTATTAGATTTGGCCCTCGCAGCCAGTATGCTTGAAGAGGGACCTGAGATATTGTGCCCTGATTCCCAACCTCTTGAGCCTTCACAGTCTCAAGAAGATGACGGTGGTGAACGTCAATCATTAGTTCACGAGGTGGATGACGATGAGACATCCACCTCGTGAGGTTGTGGTTAGGTCAAGACAGGAGGATGATCAGAGTGAGGAAGTGGAAGAGGAGGTGTTGGACGATGAGGTCATTGACCCAACATGGGAAGGTGAAAAGTGAAGCAAGGACAGCAGTACAGAGGGGGAGGGATCCGCAGCACCGCAACAGGCTGGAAGAGGCAGTGGGGTTGCAAAAGGGAGAAGTCGGCCCACACCAAACAGGCCCGCAACCATTTCACCGATCACCCCCATGCGTAAATCAACCTTAGCAAGGGGTAGATGTTCCGCAGTATGGCACTTTTTTTAGGAAAGTGCAGAGGACAAAAGAGTGGTAGTTTGCAACCTGTGCGGTACCAAAATGAGCCGAGGCATGAACACTAGCAACCTCACCACCACCAGCATGACCCGCCACATGGCATCCAAGCACCCTACTAAGTGGGCCGAGCGCCTGGGTCCACAATCTGGGTCTGCAGGTCACACAACTGTCTCCTCTTCCCCTGTGTTACATGCTGTCCAATCCCCGGATGCCTCTCGCCCTGCACCTGGACCTTTGAATGAACCAGCAGCAGCAACACTCTCCCAGTGCAGCGTTAAAATGTCTATACCACAGTCATTTGAACGCAAGTGCAAATACCCACCCACAGGCCATAGCACTTAATTGCCAACTTTCAAATTTACTGGCCCTTGAAATGTTGCAATATAGGCTTGTGGACACTGAGGCATTCCGCAGCCTGATGACAGCCGCGGTCCCTCGGTACGCAGTATTTTTCACAGTGTGCCGTGCCTGCCTTTACACAAGCATGTGTCCCAGAACATCACCCGTGCCCTGACCAACGCAGTTACTGGGAAGGTCCACTTAACCACGGACACATGGACAAGTGCTGTTGGCCAGGGACGCTACATTTCCCTGACCGCACACTGGGTGAATGTGGTGGAGGCTGGGAGTGAGTCGTACCCTGGGATGGCACGGTTGCTACCCACGCCCAGGATTGCGGGCCCTACGTCCATCAGGGTATTCGCAAGCAGCTATGTTACTGGCTCCAACACCCACTTCTCCTCCTCTTTTGCCTCATCCTCCTCCACTTCCACCTCCAGCAGCCATCAGTCGCTAGCTGAAAAGAGTGTAGCACTGCTGTGGGTAAGCATCAACAGGCCGTGCTGAAGTTGATCTGCTTAGGGGACAAACAGCACACCGCCGCAGAGCTGTGGCAGGGGATAAGGGAACAGACCGAGGTGTGGCTCTCTGCACTCAACCTACAACCAGGCATGGTTGTGTCTGACAATGGCCGTAACTTGGTGGTGCTTTGGAGCTCGGCAACCTGACACACATCCCATGCCTACCCCACGTCTTAAACTTAGTGATTCAGCGTTTTATCAAAACATACCCCAATTTGCCAGAGCTACTAGTGAATGCGCGCCGTTTGTGTGCCCATTTCTGCAAGTCATCCACAGCTTCAACTGGAATTTCAACGCTGCAGCAGCACTTGCGTCTTCCAGCTCACCGACTGCTGTGCGACGTGAGCACGCGCTGGAACTCTACGTTCTATATGTTGGTCAGGATTTGTGAGTAGCAGAGGGCAGTTGTGGAATACCAGCTGCAACATGGTCGTTGCCATTCAAGTCAACTGCCAATATTCACAAGCGAGGAGTGGGCATTGATGTCAGACCTATGTGAGATTTAAAAAAACTTAGAAGAATCCACACACATGGTTAGTGGCGATAACGCTATTATCAGCATAACCATCCCACAGCTGTGTCTACTCAAACGATCGCTGCTCACAATCAAAGACGACGCTCTGAATGTGGCTGACAAGGAACTGGGGGAGGACATCTCACAGGGTGATACCCAGACCACCCACAGTTTGTCTTCTCAGCACAGATTGAATCGTGAAGAGGAGGAGGAGGAGAAGATGGAGACTGTTGCCTCTGCTACGGAGGCTAGTACCCATGGAACTTTAATTCCATCTGTTCAGCGTGGATGGGCCGAAGAGGAGGAAGAGGAGGAGGAAAAGGAGATAGAGAGTCATCCTGATGTCGACATCTTGCGTGTTGGTACTCTGGCACACATGGCTGAATTCATGTTAGGCTGCCTTACCCGCGACCCTTGCTTTATACGCATTTTAGATAACACGGATGAAAGCGTGTTCACCCTTCTCGACTCCCGCTACAAAGAAAACTTCTCATCTCTCATTCCTGTGGTGGAGAGGACGAGTAAAATGGTGCAATACCAGAAGGTACTTGTTGAGAGATTGCCAGGAATTTTCCATCTGACAACGCTGAAGGCAGAGTCCATACTTCCTTAGGCAACATGGGACACTTTCATGACACCCCGCCAGCAACCTCACCCTGAAGCGCGGCCTAGTGGTACAAGAAGGGAAAAGTTTTGGAAAATGGTGAAGGAATACATAGCAGACCGTGTCAGTGTCCCAAATGATCCCTCAGTGCCTTACAACTACTGGGTGTCCAAGCTGGACACGTGGCACGAACTTGCGCTCTACGCCTTGAGGTGTTGGCCTGCCCTGCCGCCAGCGTTTTGTCTGAGCGTGTATTTAGTGTTGCTGGTGGCATCATAACAGATAAGCGTATACGCTTGTCCACTGGCAATGTTGACAAGGCCTGGATTGCCCCTGACTTCTCCACTCCACCAGAGGAACGCTGAGCTAATGAGGAACAAACACGCAATTGAAATGTATGCTTTACAATGTACTCAATCCACAAGATTCAGATGCACTCTTTTCACCTCCAAAAATGTAATCTTGTTTACTCATCCTCCTCCTCCTCCTGTTCCATACAGTATATATGCCCTCAGTACAATGTTTCAAACGGTCTGCTCCCCTGTAGGCCCTCACCTCCAATGTTTCATACGGTCTGCTCACCTGTAGTCCCTCACTAAAATGTTTTATAGGGTTCGCTCACCTTCAGGCCCTCATCTCCAATGTTTCATATGGTCTGCTCAGCTGTAGGCCCTCACTACAATGTTTTATGAGGTTTGCTTATTAACAATTAAATACATAATGGAGGGGGCCAAGAACTAACCAGCATGGATCCGATATAGCGTCCCTCTGTGTTAACTGCGCATGTCGGCGCATAGCTTTCTCATTATATAAATAAACATGTGTTGCCATTACGTGATCGCATTGACGGAGGAACACACATAGGCCGCGAGTGTCCATATATTTTGTGGAAGCTGATATATGAAAGGCCTCAATCAGTTGCTAGTTGAAGCAGGTATATCACCCTTAAGCAGTAATTTTGTGGACGCAGGTATATGAAAAACCTCAATCACTATTTTGTGGAAGTTGATAGATCGCAGCCCTCAATCAGTATTTTCTGGAAGCATACAAATGCACTATAATATACACTGCCTGTCCCAAAAAAAAGTCGCCACCAAAAAAAAAAGGTCACACACACACAAAGGTGGTCACATTTCATTGGACCACCTTCAGCTTTGATTACGGCATGCATTTGCTGTGGCATTGTTTCGATAAGCTTCTGCAATGTCACAAGATTTATTTCCATCCAGTGTTGCATTAATTTTTCGCCAAGATCTTGCATTGATGATGGTAGAGTCCGACTGCTGCGCAAAGCCTTCTCCAGCACATCCAAAAGATTCTCAATGGGGTTAAGGTATGAACTCTGTGGTGGCCAATCCATGTGTGAAAATGTTGTCTCATGCTCCCTGTACCACTCTTTCACAATTTGAGCCCAATGAATCTTGGAATATGCCCGTGCCATCAGGGAAAAAAAAAATCCATTGATGGAATAACCTGGTCATTTAGTATGTTCAGGTAGTCAGCTGACATCATTCTTGGAGTATATACTGTTGCTGAACATAGACCTGACCAACTGCAGCAACCCCAGATCATATCACTGCCCCCACAGGCTTGTACAGTAGGCACTAGGCATGATATGTAAAT
This sequence comes from Bufo gargarizans, assembly GCF_014858855.1. Taxonomy (NCBI): domain Eukaryota; kingdom Metazoa; phylum Chordata; class Amphibia; order Anura; family Bufonidae; genus Bufo; species Bufo gargarizans. Next base: position 685,119,190 of record NC_058081.1, on the reverse strand, counting down.
AGCAGTGAAAGAATATGTAGCGGCACTCACCAGTGTGTTGTTACAAACAGGTTCTTTTATTCCATGTAAAGAATATAGCAGAGGGCAGACAATTCTTAATCACGCATGTGAAAAGCGACGGCCGTTACACGCCAACAAGCGCTTCCTCAGGCTCTGCATCGGCGCATACATGCGCGTCACCCTTTTAAATATCGGTGCCGCCAGTTGTCATGGCAATCGACAACACAGCTGTGCCTTCAGCAAAGGTTAGTAAGAAAACATACATGCAACAAAAAGACAAACAACATATACCGAGCAATACAACAATACAATGCATATAACAATTGCGTGTGAAATATGTGACTATAGGAATGGACTCAAATCGTTCCTGTCATTCAATCCAAGCTCACCCAGAGCCTGAGTACGCAAAATCCATCTCGCTTCCCTCTGCAGGAGGAGGCGATGTCTGTCCCCCTCCTGCAGAGGGGTGGACACAGTCTCCAATCCAGTGAAGGAGATACAATAAACGTTACCTCCATGCACACTTCTTACGTGCTCTATAAATCTCGGGCAACCTTTACCTGTTTTTATTGAGTTGAAGTGTTCCCTCACTCTTTCGAACATGCACCTAATTGTCTTCACAACATAGAATCGCCCGCAGCTGCAAAGTAGTAAATAAACTACATATGTGCTCCTACAGTTAATGAAACTATTGATTCTATGTTGGGTGCCAGCAAATCAATGTATTTCTTTTGGGAGTTATGGGAGCATAATGAACAGCTGCCACAATGGAAGTTGCCCTTTGGAATATTATTCCTTAGCCAATTATTGCCTTTGATGGTCTGGAACCTACTTCTCACAAGTCTGTCCTTAATCGTGTGGCTTCTTCTAAACGATATAAGTGGCTTCTGTTATGTAAGTTTGCTCAAGGTTGCATCTCTCCTCAAAATGTCCCAGTAATGAGAGCTATTCGGGCTGTTATATATTCTACAGCATAATCCAATATCAGTCCTGAAGAGCAGAAAGCCCTTCAGTGGCTACACTCCAGAAATGATTTGGTGGTAAAGCCGGCGGACAAGGGGGGCAATGTGGTTCTCATGTCCAGAGAGTATTATATAGGGGAAGCCCTTAGACAATTAGGGGACTCCCGCGTGTATGAGAGGATACAGGGGGACCCCATACCTAGTACCCAGCATCTGCTTAGGTCCCTTGTTACCAAATATGTGGAGGCAGGCTTCCTCCCCAAAAATATGTTGGACAAGCTTGTTCCCTTGTTTCCAGCCAAACCATCATGGTACTTTCTCCCAAAGGTTCACAAGTCGCTGAGCCACACCCCGGGACGTCCCATTGTCGCGGGGATTGGCTCAGTGGTGGAACCTTTGTCTAAATATGTGGACTGGCTCTTGAGGCCGGCCTTGGTAAGTGCCCCTGCTTACCTTAGGGAAACCAATGACTTCATATTGGCCCTACAGGAACTGCATTGGCAGGAAGGGTACCAGTTGGTATCCCTTGATGTGGAAAGCCTCTACACCCGCATCCCTCATGGTGCGGGTGTGGAGGCGGTCCTTGACATCATAACTAACCTTGGAAAAAGTCAGATTTTTTGTGATTTCATTGGTGAGGCACTTGACTTTATCTTAACTAACAATGTGTTCCAGTTTGGAAGCGAGTGGTATAGGCAAAGGCTGAGTACTGCTATGGGGACCCCCGTCTCCTGCACATTCGCAAATATGTACCTTGCCAGGTTGGAGGATAAGTATATTTACTCCACTATGAATCCATTTTTATCCAGGTTGAAAACGTATTTGCGTTTTGTGGATGACATATTCATAGTATGGGAGGGTACAAAAACCCAGTGTGATGACTTTGTTAAATATCTTAATGCAAATGACATGGGAATGACATTCACCCTCAATTTTGGAGGTACAAGATTAGAATTTCTGAATGTGGCTGAGGGCGACGAGTTGGTCACGGAGGGCTTTCGTAAGCCCACGGCGACCAACTTCTTGCTCCACTACGACAGCTTCCATCCATGGAGTGTAAAAAAAGCCATACCCTACGGTCAGTTCATCAGACTAAGGCGAATAAACAGTAGGGATAGTGAATACCACAAACAGGCATCAGATTTAAAACAGCGATTGTTAGAGAGAGGGTATCCAGAAGATTTACTTAATAAAAATATGAAGAGTAGAGGAGGCTTTCTCCCAGGATGATCTATTGATGGGTAGTGGTGGTAGAAATAAACAGATCAGGGCCACTAGTGGGGGTTCAAGATTTGGATTCTCTTTCAAATATAGCCCCATGGCAGAACGAATTTGTTCAGTGATATCCAAAAACTGGGACATTTTGAGGAGTAATGCAACCTTGAGCGAACTCACAGAACAGAAGCCACTTATATTGTTTAGAAGAAGCCACACAATTAAGGACAGACTTGTGAGAAGTAGGTTCCAGACCATCAAAGGCAATAATTGGCTCAGGAATAATATTCCAAAGGGCAACTTCCGTTGTGGCAGCTGTTCATTATGCTCCCATAACTCCCAAAAGAAATACATTGAGTTTGCTGGCACCCAACATAGAATCAATAGTTTCATTAACTGTAGGAGCACATATGTAGTTTATTTACTACTTTGCAGCTGCGGGCAATTCTATGTTGGGAAGACAATTAGGTGCATGTTTGAAAGAGTGAGGGAACACTTCAACTCAGTAAAAACAGGTAAAGGTTGCCCGAGATTTATAGAGGACGTAAGAAGTGTGCATGGAGGTAACGTTGATTATATCTTCTTCACATTATTAAGGTATTGGTTGATACTCCGGGTCTCACCCCACCTCCTTACCCCACCAGTCCTCATACCCGTCCACACACCATCATCCCCAAAATAACCACACCACTCCTCAAATGGATTTAATTGGCCACAGCAGCCATTTATTATTAACATAAATGCATAACATATTTAACATAAATAACATAACCACAGACGAAGGAGGTCCTGGAAGCCCCCAAATTGTCCATCTACACAACCACACGGCAAATCCACCTTGCCTCCAGCTGCAGTATACTAGCTCGGAGACACCCGGTGGTGGACGCCTCCCCGAACAGGTAAGCCCCACCATGAGAGTCCAGCCCCCACCATAAGGGGCCCTCTCAACCTCAAATCTCGATCCGTAGTCCCAGCTTCCAGTACCTCCTGCCGCCTTGACTGCCATGACATACACTTCCCCGCACCATCCACAATTATCCCCTATATCCCCTTCTTATTGTCATATCAATATTATTATTATTTTTTTTAAAACAAAACCAACCCAGACTATCCACAAAACACTGCCTCCATCCACTACCCTACCTCAACCCCCCCACCTCTTGCAACACACGGGAGGGTGGGTGGTAGTTTTTATTTTCCACAAAATGGCACCCCTCACCCTTCACCACCCCCATATATAGCCCTCCAGACTCCTCCCTACTAACGCAACGCCCCCCTCCCCAACATCCATTTCAAATCCCTTAACCCTTAATCTCCTAGACCCTACAACCAAACCTAATCATGCTGGCCTACCCTTAGCTGCGCCCTAGTCTGGCCATACTTGATTAAGGTATTGGTTGATACTCCGGGTCTCACCCCACCTCCTTACCCCACCAGTCCTCATACCAGTCCACACACCATCATCCCCCAAAAAAACACACCACTCCTCAAATGGATTTAATTGGCCACAGCAGCCATTTATTATTAACATAAATACATAACATATATAACATAAATAACATAACCACAGACGAAGGAGGTCCTGGAAGCCCCCAAATTGTCCACCTACACAACCACACGGCAAATCCACCTTGCCTCCAGCCGCGGTATACTAGCTCGGAGACACTTGGTGGTGGACGCCTCACCAAACCGAACAGGTAAGCCCCACCATGAGAGTCCAGCCCCCACCATAAGGGGCCCTCTCAACCTCAAATCCCGATCCATAGTCCCAGCTTCCAGTACCTCCTGCCGCCAACAACGCGCAACTTGACCCCCACCCCCCTCAAGCTTGCGCGTTCCTCCACACCCCCCCCCAAAGCTCTTTCAATTCCATCCTGCAACCCCAGTGACCATAAATCAATGCCCACTGCGTTCAAATGAACTCCATCCTTCCTCCAGAACTCCCCCACACCGTCCTCCAACTTCCTATGCCTTACTGCAACCGCTCCGTGTCTTGCCACAAATTTCCCGATAGCCCTGTTAACTTTAATCCGAGCCTTGTTGATCCTATCAACTGACCGTGCATCCCTCCATTTCCTACGAGGCACAATGTCAGACCACACCACCACTATTCTGGGAAACAACGACCAAAGCCTTAATAAATCGAATTTAATGTCCCGGATCAAGGTACGCACCGGCGTGACTCCCAAATCATTACCCCCACAATGCACCACCAGCACATCTGGGGCCTGATCCAAACGCACAAATCTATGTACTTCACGTAACACCCTTCCCCATAACATGCCCCTAAACCCCAACCACCTTACCACGCAAATTCCTCTGACAACCCCAACTGTCGACCATGCTTTCCGCCCTAAGCGCTCCCCACCATACAAAGGAGTGGCCCAGGATCCAGACGAGAGCCGTTGAGTGACCTGAAACAACATAAACCACATTAAGCATCTTGCCCCACCAACCCCGCTCACAGCAAACGATCCAACCTGACGTACGATCTAAACCTGACAGATTCCCATCTCCCTAACCTCATAATCTGCTCATCACTCATCCCCAACCTAGCTGCTTCATTCGCAGCCCCGATCCTAAATGAATGCCCCGAATTCCTCGCAGAATCCACCCCCAAAGCCGTCAGACATTTTTTTTTTTTTTGTATAAACAATTTTTTTTTTTTTTTTTATATTAATAAATTGTACATTGCAGAAGAGGTATATCAAGTAGCAATAATAAAAGCCATAATGTACATTCTGTAGTAACAGACATTACATACGTATGTAGACACAGTAATTTTCTCATTCAGATATAATGTAATGTGCATAGAAACAAAATCTAAGAACGACGGAATACTTAGATTGAGAACATAACCGTACCCAGTCAAGTGAAGTTCCTGTATTTTTTCCATAAAGACCATATATTGAGAAATGTATTTCTGTTTTTCAATTCCCAATGTGAGAGTTCCTCAAGACGATAAAATTGATCAACTTTAGCTATCCATTGATCTATAGTGGGTATGTCCGAGCTACGCCAATTCATGGGGACAAGTAGACGTGCCGCTGATATCAGAAATGAAAAGAGGGTTTTTTTATGTTTGTCTACCCCTTGTATACCCAAAGAGAGCAACGCTATCTCAGGGGAGATGGGGAAGTCAGTGTCGCATATGGTGTTACTCAAGTTAAATATTTTCCCCCACCAGGGTTTTAACAGAGGGCATTCCCACCAAATATGGAAGTAAGATCCCTTATTTTTTTCGCATCTCCAACAATTATCTGGTATGTTGGGATAGAATGAGGAGATCTTATCTGGGGTTCTATACCATCTAACTAGAACTTTGTAGCCGTTTTCCTGCACCCGGACACATCTTGAAAGCTTGTGTGGAATGATAAAGAGTTTGGTTATTTCGGGTTGGGAGAGTTGCCTTCCCAGGTCTTTTTCCCACAGTGCAATTACTGCTGGTTTAACACTTAGGGCAGGTAAATTCAGCTTCTTATAAAGGACCGAGATCAACTTAGAAGGATAGGTATTGGACTTCAACATATTTTCGAACCAGTCCAGGGGTTTTTGCAGGTTTAAGGATTTGGCTCTGACGCTAATTTCCTTACGGATATAAGAGAGGAGTAGGGCATGTGCGGAAGTGATTCCCAATTTGTTTAAGAGGGGCTGTCCAGAGAGGGCACATCCATCTCCGTCCAGTAGGTCAGTAACTAACATATTGGAAGATCTAATCCCTAAAGGGCATGCGTCTCTCAGCTCTTTTGGAGCTAGCGAGATAATATCCCCCACCTGGAGGAGAGGGGAGGGTAGGGGCAGGGCAGAGCAATTGGAGGAGAACCACCTCCAAACCTTCAAGGAAGTACGCACTATTGGGTTCGGGATAGAGGAAAGGGCAGGAAGTGGACTGTCCGACAACAACAGGGCCCTAATGGTAGAGGGAAATAAAATATTTTCCAGCGGTAGCCACTGCTTGTGACCAGAGGGTCGTAGACAGTCAATCACTCTATTTAAGTGTATAGCCTTCATGTAAAGTTCCGGGTCAGGCAAACCTATCCCCCCACGGTGTTTGGGTTTTGTCAAAGTAGAGAAGGAGATTCTGGGTTTTTTACCCTGCCATATAAATTTTCGGATCTGGGCATTTAACAACCTAAAAAAGGACCTAGGGATAGCAATAGGAAGGACCTGCAGGAGGTAAGTGAGTCTTGGAATTACCAGAGACATTACTAGATTTTTTCTTCCAAACCAAGACAGGTAAGGAAGGTCTAGAGAATCCAGCTGAGCAACGATGGCCCTCAATAGGGGGGTATAGTTGAGCTGAAACAATTCAGAAAGATTAGAAGTTAATTTGACGCCCAAGTAGGTTAAATGTTTATTGGACCAGTTAAAAGGCGAGTTCAATTGGAGGGCTGAAATTTGAACAGGGGATAAACCTAAGTGAAGAATTTGGGATTTTTGGGGATTGATTTTGAAATTTGAAAGAAGACCGAATCTATTCAAAAGGGATAATATAAGAGCAGTGGACCTTATAGGATTTGTTGTAAGAATAAGCAGATCGTCTGCAAAAGCTGCTAGCTTAAAATCTTTTGGGCCTAATTTTAGTCCACTGATGCCCTCCTCCTGTCTCAAGGCCTGCAAAAGGGTTTCCATCACTAGAACAAATATAAGGGGAGATAAGGGGCATCCTTGACGGGTTCCGTTCTTGATCAAAAATCTGGCAGAAATGAGACTGTTGACCAAGACTGAAGCAGAGGAATTCGTGTACATTGCGAAAATCGCATGAACATATGGGGCAGGAAATTGGAATTCGTATAGGGTATGTTTTATGTAAGACCAGTCTATTCGATCAAATGCTTTTTCAGCATCGGTGCCTAGTAGAACCAAGGGTCTCTTTTTGTGGGAGGCATAGAAGAGGGCATCAAGAACTTTCGTAGTATTGTCCTTCCCCTCACGACCCTTCACAAAACCCACTTGATCAGAGTGGATTAAGTCAGGGAGGAAAGTTTGGAGTCTAGTGGCCAACATTTTCGCTAAGATTTTCAAGTCTATGTTCAATAGGGAAATAGGCCGGTAATTAGCGCAGGAGGAGGGGTCTTTGCCATCTTTAGGTATGATAGTAATAAGGGCAGTTGTCATATCGGCTGATAAAGGTTTATTACCTAGGGAAGAATTACAGACTGGGAGAAAATAAGGGATTAGAGAGTCTTGGAAGGAGGTGTAGTAAGCGGTTGGAAAGCCGTCCGGGCCCGGGCATTTATCTTTTGGGGAGGATTTGAGAGCTGCAGCCACTTCGGACGCCGTGAAAGGCTTTTGTAGAGTTTCTTGCTGGACTTGGGATAGTTTAGGTAAGTTAAGCGTTGCCAAAAAGGCCTTAATTGACGAGTCTCTATTATGAGCATGGGGATCTCCTGAGGGGGGAGGTAGGTTGTACAGGGCTTCATAAAAAAGCTTAAATTGTTCGGCTATAGTCTCCAAGGAGAAGAGCAGTTGGCCCTGGGGAGTTTTAATGGAAGAAACATGCCTGGCTAACTTTCTACGTTTAATACGCTGCATCATGAATTTTGAGGCTTTGTTGCCATGTGCAAAAAACTTATGCTGGGAGGATAGGTAGTATTTAGCGGCTCTAGCATTTAAAAGGTTTTTGAGCTCTGTTCTAAGAGCTGTAAGATCCGATAGATGTTGGGCTGCTAGGGATCTCTTGTGGAGAGACTCCAACACATGAATCTGGTCCAGAAGAGAAGAAAGCTGTTTATCCGCTTGTTTTTTCAAATAGGAGCATTTACTAATGAAATGGCCTCTCATAAAGACTTTATGGGCATCCCAAAGGGTATGGGGGGAAATCTCTGGGGAATTATTAAGAGAGAAGTACTCTTCCAAGAGGGACTTGAAGTGTTTTCTAAGGCCATCGCTGCTCAGAACGGATTCGTTTAGTCTCCAAACAGGAGTTCTACCTGATTCTGAGGGTGGCCGGATAGTGCAGAAAATAGGGGCATGATCAGATATGGTGATGTTGCCAATTTTTGCATCCAAAAAAGTAGGTATCTGATCCTTTGGTACGAGTATATAATCTATCCTGCTATAGGAGTGACCTGGAGCAGAGTAAAAGGAATAATCCGTGTAACTTGGGTTGAGGCAACGCCATATGTCTATAAGTCCTAAATCGTAAAATCTGGAGTTCAGTTTTTTAAGAGATTTAGCAGAAAAAGAGGATTTCTTAGTGGATGTATCAACAAGGGGCTGTAAGGCGACAATGAAGTCACCTGCCAAGACTAAGGTACCCTCCTGCAAGTCTTCCACAAGAGCTAAAAGGGTCAAAAACCAGTTTATCTGGTCAGTGTTTGGGGCGTAGACATTGACAAATGTATACATTTTGCGACCAATAGTGCCCTTAAGAATGATATATCTGCCTTCTGGGTCCTGTGTATGTGCAGAATAAGTGAAAGGAACATTACCTCTGAAACCTATACTCACTCCTCTAGAGGCCGCTCCTCCCGCACCGCAGTGATACCAAGTAGGATACTTGGAGAATGAGAGGTCCGGGTATTTGCCATGCTTATAGTGGGTTTCCTGTAAAAACAAGATTGAGCATCTTTCCTTCCAAAGGAGAGAAAAAATTTGGGATCTCTTAGATGGAGATCTGAGGCCCTTCACATTAAAGGACGCTAATTTAAGGTCAGTCATGGCTGAATGATTGGACCGTACTAGCGGCCTCTAGAGAAGCGAGCACAGTCCCTCCACTTGACATATATAGGCACATCCGGTATCCGGGTATTCCGTAACTGAAAAAACATAAAAGAAAAACATAACCATCAACAATGGTAAAACAGTAATGCGGCATGGGATAATCAAATTGCCGCTTTAAGAGTAACAGGAAGCGTAACGGCTTCTGCAGAGAAGAGGGGGAGTTATTGGGGTTAACCCAAGTATATGGTCCTGCTAATGATGGGAACATTTTAAGCTGTTAGTCATGCACTCCAGACAAAAGAGGGAGAAAAGTAAAGGAGGGGTGAGGAGAGATGTAGGAATACAGATGAGTAAAGACATGGTAGAGGATGAGATTGAGAGAAAGCTAGGAAGGTAGATCCAGTGGGAGCTGGCGATATGTGTATAGCTTACAACATGCCCACAGAAGTAGATAGAAGAGGATCTAAGACTCAGTCCCAGTTATCCTCCTTGGAGTCAGGTTGCCACTGCGATTCTTCATCCGCTGTCTTTTTGGAGTAGAAACCTTCTCCCATGAGGTCAGTCGTGGAAGATCAGGCAGAGCAGAGATCTCGGTCACAGCATCCCAGCATCCTATGTCCATTGGTGGAAAGTCCACAGAAGAAAATGCTTTGTGAAGGTCTGAATAGGAAGAAATCTTCATCTGTTTTCCCGCGTATTTAAACGCCAGACCAAAGGGGAAGGTCCATCTGTATAAGATATTCTTGCTGCGCAAATGGTCTGTAAGAGGTTTCAGAATTTTCCTCTTATTCAATGTGACAGGGGAGAGATCTTGAAAAATCTTGATGGTGAAGTCCCCAAAGGAGATGGAATTAGAGGCTCTGGCTGCATTAAAGATCTTCTCTTTGTCTGCATAGTTTAAAAAACGGCAGATAATGTCTCTGGGAGGTTCTGTGTCTTTTGGTTTCTGTCTGAGGGCTCTGTGAGCTCTTTCAATAATCATTTCAGACAAATCCTCATTCCCCAGAAGTTTTGCAGCTATTTGTTTAATGGTGGACTTTAGCTCCTCACTAGGCACAGTCTCTGGTATGCCCCTGAATCGGAGGTTATTCCTCCTGCCCCTGTTTTCCTGGTCCTCCATTGCAGCATGCAGATCATTAATGTGTTGCTGACATGAGGAAAGGGAGTGGGAGACAGCGGTGCTATGCTCCAGGGTGGCCTGAGTGATAGTCTCCAGAGACTCTACCCTGTGACCGACGTGCTGTACCTCCTGTGTGAGTATGGATATTTCTTGCATCAGGGGAGAAAGGGCTTCAGCAAGAGCCTGCTTGATAAAACGCCTGGACACAGGTCGGGAGCGGGAGGATACTGACTCACCACCATCGCTTTCGTCCTCAGACGCGCCTCCTTCAGCGCCTGCTTTAGAGCGCTCGTCCGCCGGCGCCATCTTGGATTCTTTAGGAGCAGGAGAAGCGGCCTGTTTCTTTAGGTATTTCACCATTCCTGTGCCCGGATTAGGGCATTTCGGGATCACAGCTTGGTCTGTAGTCTTCTGTCCTCCTATTTTCACCATTTTGGAGTGCAAAGGCGATCGTATTCAGGTCCCTTTAGCAGGAGAGTTAACGGAGCTCAGCAAAGCATGTCCTCACAGCCCAGCCGTTGGCTCCGCCCCTTGCCGTCAGACATTTTTTTAACACCGCCACAAAGTGGTATCTTGATAAAAACGATCCGTCCTCGTGCCTGAGCAAGGGGCCTTCCACAAAACCAGCACACCTCCTAAAATCCATCAGGGTGGCCACCGGACACAACATGCACACAGGTACCTCAAACAAAGTAACCCTGCAACCCCTGCCTTCCATATCCATCTTGGACCCCCTCAACCGGATCACCACCCTGTCCCAACCCAAATCTACTTCCTCCACAGACAAATCTCCCGAACACTGCACACTCCTGCCAACCAATTCACCCACACGAAAAGCACCAAAAAACGCCAACGAGAAGGCCAACTTAAACAAACGCCGTTCCCATAACGAAGGACATACCAATTCCACCTGCCTCCCAATGCCCAACAGTAACTCAAACGATATTGGCTTCCTACCGTCCTGATACCGCCTACCCCGCCTCCAACCCCTCAAAACCCGCTTAACCAAAAAGGTCTTAGACACAGCCGCTAAACCCCTGAACTGAAACCCAAAAGCCAATCCTGCCATGCACCTGTTAACCTGTGCAACCGACCACCCCTCCTCCCTCATTTGCCCCAAAAACAAAAACAAAGGAACCTCTCCCCCATCGACCCCCACCCCTAATCCTGCACACCAACGCTCCCAACCAGCCCAAGCCTTCTCATAAGCCGACCATGTACCGTCACTCAGAGATGCCCTAAATAGTCCTGCTACAGTACCTCCAAGATTTCCCACATTGACGCCGGACAAATCCAACCTTCCAGGTCCGCCTCCAGTGCCAACTGCCGAAACTGCTCTCACTGCGAACGAGAAAGAGCATCAGCAATTAAATTAGACACCCCCGGGACATGACACGCCACCACCCAAACATTAATAGACAAACACTGTAACACCATATGCTGCAACAAACGCACTACCGAGGGGGGGGGGAAGAAGCGGTCAATGAATTGGTCGCCTGCACCACCCCTAAGTTGTCACAATTGACAATGAAAACTTATTTTCCTATCCCGAAACTCATCGCCCCACAACACCACTGCTAACACTATCGGGATAAGCTCCAATAACGCCAAGTTCCGCACCCATCCCTTACTTACCCATGACTCAGGCCTCCTGCCCTCATACCAATGCCCCTGAAAATACACCCCAAAACCCACCCCCCCCCTGCGGCATCCGAAAATAGCTCAAAATCGAAATTATCAATCACCTCCTGCAGGACCAGCGCTCTGCCATTAAAATGTTGTAAAAACCCATCCCACACCTCCAATTACAAACCCAACCGTAAACCCATCCCGCAACCATTCACCACCTCCTGGTTAGGGTACCTATCTAAGAACGGACCTATCCTTTCCACCCTAAACGAGAATGAGATCAAAATATTTAGCAAGGGCCTGTCTTTATGCCCTACCAATAAACCGGACCTGTTTGAGCTTTTTGTAGACCTCAATCAGTTCATTAGAAGACTGACTCTTCAAAGCCATTTCTGTATAAAGAATTCTCTTGTTAATAAAAACCCACAATCTGTCATCCCCCCAATAGAAGATTGTATGGCTTCTACCTCATCAACACAAGATGCAGACACCACAACCACTTTAGAAACAATGAGTACAATAAAACCACTGTTAAAAAGCAGATCCTCTTTCTACCCTCTAGAGAGCAGAGGCCCTCATTTTGAAAAGCTACTATAACATGGTTTTAGATGACCTTAAGGAAGCCTTCCCCACCCCCCAGTAAAAAGAGAAAATCAACATTTCTCGATCCAGAATCGGACAACCTTAATCTTAACCTCAAAAAAGCCCTAAAAAAACTTTAAAGAAAACAGAAACATTGTTATAAAAAATGCTGACAAGGGGGATTGGAATAGTCATCCTCAATACCAGTTACTATGAAAAAGAAGCTCTAAGAATCCTATCTGATACCGATTACTATAGACCCCTCATAGATGACCCCACGAAAGACTATAAGACGCAACTCCATGACCTCATAGATCATGGGTCCTCTATAAGGGTCCTAGACAAAAAAGAAAATAACTATCTAAAAGTAACACACCCCACCGTTGCACATTTTTATTTTCTCCCCAAAATACACAAGTACCTAACAAAACCCCCCGGAAGACCCATAATCTCTGGTATTGATTCTCTCACTTCAAACCTATCAGAATACATTGACAGCATCCTCTAAAGATATGCAAACCCACTACCTTCATAAAGTAAGAAAGTTGCGATTTCCAGCTCACCATAGACGAGGATGCACGGAACAAGATCGGACCAGCCTTCTATGTAACATACGAAAGGAAAAAATGTCCCAGCATCCAGAGCTTCAAAAGGTTGCTTCATCTTTATTCGGATTCATAAAAAGGAATACATCCAGTACACACCTCACCCACCACCGTAGTTAGCTGACATGTTTCGAACTATTGAGTTCTTAATCATAGCCTGGTGGAGTGCTCGCACCCGGAGTATAAAAATACTCCACACCCCAATCATAGGTGTGGATGGGAAGATCTAAGTTCCGCCCAGGGGGACGAGTCTTCCACACACACTGCACCCACCACTATATGTCATAAATACTGCTGATTCCAGCATATAAAACACATAACATGCTGGGACGTTTTTTCCTTTCGTACACTACCTTCATACTTGAGAGATTCGGCACACCTTGTCCAAAATCTAGAAGATGTAAATCTGGGCAACTTTAGATGTCACGGCACTGTATAGTAATATTGTACACTCAATAGGCCTAAAAGTCACTAAAGAATTTTTAGATGCTGATACCCTCATGCCCCCCACACAGAAAGATTTTATCCTTAGATCCATAGATTTCATTTTACGCCACCATTTTTTTTCCTTATAATGACAAATTTTATATCCAAGAGAAAGGAACAGCAATGGGTACGAAATTTGCACCGTCATACGCTAACTTATTTATGGGTGCTTTTGAAAACCACTATGGCCTACTGAAACACCCAATGTTGCTTTTTACAGAAGACGCATTGACGACATTATCCTTATCTGGCAAGGGAGCAATGACAATCTGAGGGCATACATTGAGACATTAAATAAGAACACTTGGAACCTAAGCTTCACCCTCGAGTCCCACCCCAAAGAAGCTATATTTTTTAGACCTCTATCTTAACAGTATTAATAACACCATCTCCACCAGTACACATTTTAAAAATGTTGATGCAAACAGTTTCTTAGATTTTAGAAGTTGCCACTATCACAAATGGACAAATGGAAGACCAACATACCATTTAGCCAGATGAAACGACTTTGATGCATCTGAACAAACAACGACACTATGAAAAACAACTAGACATCCTCAGTATAAGGTTTATAGATAAGGGGTATCCCCCACAGCTTATTAAAGACTCGAAAAAAAAGGATCCCACAAATTGATCAAAAACAAAGCCTCCAACCCAAAATAAGTAAAAAAAAAATACAGAAACTCCATTCAGACCAGGTCTTAAAACAAGGTACAACCACAACCATAAACTAATTAGACAAAAGATAACAAAACATTGGATCGTATTTTTAAAAGACCCCATACTCGGCAAAGAGATACTGAAACAACCCAAACTTACTTTCCTGACGGCCAAAACCCTCAAAAACATGTTGGCCCCTTATCTTCTGTACCTTTTTTTTTTATAGTTTTTATTTTGACTATCATTGGTAAACTTAACATAAGTATTATTTTGCCTATCATGAATAATTTATTTTTATAGATGCTATATCATTACCTACATCATCAACATACAATAGACAACGTATAATCACACAAAGGCTGTATGCCAAAAGCCGGGTATGTGCAAGCCAAGAATCTATCCATAAGACAAGTAGTCAACATACCTTACAATGACAGCCTTGTATGTAATGAGACATTCAAGCCCATCTCTTATCTGACTGAGAGCTGGTAAGCCTCAAAATTGCCTGATCTGAGTTGGATGGCTTGGGGGACCTGCACACCTAGACCATTATGATAAGAAGGGGAAAGGTTTAAAAGTAATATCAGGAAGTATTACTTTACTCAGAGTAGGATGCATGGAATAGACTTCCTGCAGAAGTGGGAGCTGCAAATACAGTAAAGAGTTTAACCATGCATGGGATAGGCATAAGGCCATCCTTTATATAAGATAGGGCCAGAGGCTATTCATAGTATTCAGTATATTGGGCAGACTAGATGGGCCAAATGGTTCTTATCTGCCGACACATTCTATATTACTATGGTGACAAAAATAGAATTTTTGGGGGGGATGCCACCTAACTCTTCTCTCACTGCTTAGGAGGGCTGCATAAAAAAATTTCAGTTTTCTAATTGTCCTAAAATTTATATTCAATAAACTTTCTATACTGTTTTGTCATCTAAACTCATTTGCATAAACATGGACATATGGGATTATGGGAAAGACATGCAAATTAGCAGAATCTGTTTTCAGCTGAAACACTATTTGCATGTCTTTCCCATATGCCCATGTTTCTGCAAATGAGTCTACATGACAAAACAGTATAGACAGGCTATTGAATATAAATGTTGGTACAATTAGAAAACTGAACATTGTATGCAGCCCTCCTAAGCAGTGAGAGAAGAGTTAGCTGGCATCCCCCAAAAAATAGCAATTTTTGTCCCCATAATCATAATGGTCTAGGTGTGCAAGTCTCCCAAGCTATCCAACTCAGACTAGGCAACTTTGAGGCTTACTGGCTCTCAGTTAGGTGAGAGGTGGGTTTGAATGTCTCATTGCACACAATGCTGCCATTGTAAGGTATGCTGACTACCTGTCTTATGGATAAATTGTTGGCTTGCACATACCTGGCTTTTGGTATACAGCCTTTGTGTGATTGTATGTTATAGGTAGGGTTGAGTGAACCTGAACTGTATAGTTCGGGTTCGTACCAAACTTTTGTATTTTTGGACCCCGAACATTTTCGTAAAAGTTCGGGTTCGGCGTTTTATCGGCCAATCAACAAGCGGTTAACTGTCTGATCTTAGAAGCCATCACAGCCATGCCTACTAATGGCATGGCTGTGATTGGCAAGAGCAGCATGTGACCAAGGCTCTATATAAGCTTGAGTCACATAGCGCTGCACGTCACTCTGCTCTTACTAGTGTAGGGAGAGAATAGGATAGAATCTAACTCAGCGATCTACAGAGAAATAGTTGTGTGGGTGCAGGGCACAATCGTTTTACCCTGTCCTGAGCTCATTGACTAAAAAAATAATAACTTTTATAATTCTGTTAGTTAGGTGGGTGGCGGCCATTTTATGCAAGCTCAGTGCACCAGCACTGCATATGAGCTTTTGGGACATTGCAAATCACAAATTTTTTGGGCAAACTACAACATCTTGATTACTCAGTGTGCAATTTAAGCTAGAAATATACCCATCATTTTCTGGGGTTTGAAAAACACACTTAAAAAAAAAAAAAAGTATTTTCCTGATCTGCAAGTGTTAAATTCAAGTTTATTATATAAAGTTTTCATATTCTGTTACCAAAAAAAAAACACTTTTTTGGCAATCTACAACATCTGTATTAGTCAGTGTGCAATTTAAGCTAGAAATACACCCATCATTTTCTGGGATTTGAAAAACACACTTTAAAAAAAAAATGTATTTTCCTGATCTGCAAGAGTTAAATTCAAGTTTAATAAATACAGCTTTTATATTCTGTTACCAAAAAAACACTTTTTTGGCAATCTACAACATATTGATTAGTCAGTGTGCAATTTAAGCTCGAAATATACCCATCATTTTCTGGGGTTTGAAAAACACACTTTTTTGTCAAAAAAAATGTATTTTCCTGATCTGCAAGTGTTAAATTCAAGTTTAATATATAGAGCTTTCATATTCTGTTAGCAAAAAATAACACTTTTTTGGCAATCTACAACATCTTGATTAGTCAGTGTGCAATTTAAGCTAGAAATACACCAATCAATTTCTGGGGTTTGAAAAACAAACCTTTTTGACAAAAAAAACACTATTTTCAGGCCTTGCAGCATCAGCACGTGTGAAATTACAGGCTTATATACTGCTGTCAAATTCAGTTGTTAAACAAACACTCGTTTGGGCACAAAAAAAATTGTTGGCAGCCTTTGATGCAGATTTCATTGAGAGATATACCCTTAACGCTTAATACATTTGGGTTACATTCAGAGATTTTAAATTCCGCCATTAGGTGCACCAATATTGAATTTAGGCCTACATTTGTTCAGAATCTGTGAGATACCCCCTCTACATACAGGGGTTTGATTCAGGCATTTGAAATACAGCCATTTTGGGCAAATAAATATTTAATTTAGGCCTACACTGGTTCATGTCCTATGAGATACTCCCTCTACATACAGGGGTTTGATTCAGGCATTTGAAATACAGTTATTTAAAATATAGCAATTTTGGGCAAATAAATATTTAATTTAGGCCTACAGTGGTTCAGGCCCTGTGAGATACCCCCTCTATATACAGGGGTTTAATTCAGATTTTTGAAAAACAGCCATTTAAAATACAGCCATTTTGGTCAAATAAATCTTTAATTCAGGCCTACACTGGTTCAGACCCTGTGAGATACCCCCTCTACATACAGGGGTTTGATTCATGCATTTGAAATACAGCCATTTCAAATACATCCATTTTCTGCAAAGAAATATTTAATTTAGGACTACACTGGTTCAGGCCCTGTGAGATACCCCCTCTACATACAGGGGTTTGATTCAGGCATTTGAAATACAGCCATTTTGTGCAAATAAATATTTAAATCAGGCCTACACTGGATCAGGACGTGTGAGATACACCATCTACATACAGGGGTTTGATTCAGGCATTTGAAATACAGCCATTTGAAATACATCCATTTTGGGCAAAAAAATCTTTAATTCAGACCTACACTGGTTTAGACCATGTGAGATACACCCTTTACATACAGGGGTTTGATTCATGCATTTGAAATACAGTCATTTGAAATACAGCCATTTTGTGCAAATAAATATTTAATTTAGGCCTACACTAGATCAGGCCGTGTGAGATACTCTCTCTACATACAGGGGTTTGAATCAGGCATTTGAAATACATCCATTTTGGGCAAAGAAATATTTAATTTAGGCCTAGACTGGTTCATGCCCTTTGAGATACTCCCTCTACATACAGGGGTTTGATTCAGGCATTTGAAATACAGCCATTTGAAATATAGCCATTTTGGGCAAAGAAATATTTAATTTAGGCCTACACTGGTTCATGCCCTGTGAGACACCCCCTCTACATACAGCTGTTTGATTCAGGCATTTGAAATACAGCCATTTTGGGCAAAGAAATCTTTACTTCAGGCCTATACTGGTTCAGGCCATGTGAGATACACCCTCTACATATAGGGGTTTGTTTCAGGCATTTGAAATACAGCCATTTGAAATACAGCCATTGGAGGATCGTCTCGAAGAGCCTATGCAGCTCGGAATGACCATAAGGGATCAAAGACGTCAGAGGGGAGCCTGCTTTTATTGCGGAGAATCCGATCACTGGTTACGGCAATGTCCTAAAATTCCTCCCTCCAAGAGACCTCCACGTCCTGACGTCCAGAAGGATAAGGTACTCCCCAAGGTGGTTAAATAAAAAGTATTGTTATCTGTGGTTATTTCTTTTGGCACCTGTAAGGGTTCTGGGAAGGCATTTATTGATTCTGGGTCCGCCTCTAATTTTATTGACCACAATTTTTCTCTTTCCCTTGCTGTGCCTATTGTGTCTCTTGCTAACCCCATTCATATTATTGCAGTTGACTCCACTCATTCGATGGGCGGAACAGTAGAATATTATACCCCTGAGGTAACTTTGACTGTGGGGGCCCTTTATACGGAGTGTTGTTCTTTATTGATTTTAAATTTACCTGTGGAGATAGTTTTTAGCATGCCTTGGCTCCATGTTTATAACCCAGTCATCAACTGGTCCACGAGTGAATTAGAGAAATGGAGGTTAAAATGTGATTCATGCTGTCTAACTGTTATTCAGGCTGGACTCACTACAGAGTCAAAAACTCTTCCCACGTATATCAATGACTTTGCTGATGTTTTTTTCCATGTCCGATGCTGATTTTCTTCCCCCTCATAGACCATATGGTTGTGCTATCAATCTTGTTCAGGGATCCAAATTTGTCAATGACATTTTTAGACAATTTATTGGAAAATTTGTTATTGTTTATTTAGATGATATTCTGATTTATTCACCTGACTGGGATTCTCACGTTATTCACAATAGAAAGATACTGGAGGTGTTTTCGTGAGAACCGATTATTCGCTAAAGGTGAAAAGTGTATATTTGGAGTGGAAATTTCATTTTTGGGATATATTCTCACACCCCAATCCTTAAAGATGGATCCGGGGAAGGTGCAGGCTATTTTGGAATGGGTGAGACCCTCCTCTCTTAAAGCGTTACAACGCTTTCTGGGTTTTTCAAATTATTACCGGAAGTTTATTAAATAAATGTATTTTATTGCAAAGCCTCTCACTGACCTAACCAAGAAGGGTGCAGATCTAGTTAATTGGTTGCCAGGTCAGATCTAGTTAATTGGTTGCCAGGTATAATTGTGGTTTAGTTCTCTTCCGATTTGACGACCGAAATTACTGCGGGACAACACTTGGTTCCGGTACAATCCCCTAAAGATAAGTTGTGTGTCCCTGGTCACTTGCGTCTCTGACTGTTAGGTGAGTGCCACAATTCTGTTTTTAGTGGGCATCTGGGCATTAATGCCACCAAGAAACTAGTTTCCAGGTTTTACTGGTGGCCCAACTTGTTTAGAGATATCCAGTCATATGTATCCTCCTGTGAGGTTTGTGACAGTTGCAAGACTCCTAGGTCCCGTCCAGTGGTTGAGTTGCGATCGATGCCCTTCCCTAGTAGACCTTGGTCCCATATTTCCTTGGATTTTATTACCGACCTACCGGTGTGTGAGTAATCGTTGACAGGTTTAGCAAAATGGTTCATTTCATTCCTCTGTCAAAATTGCCCAATGTTAACACTTTAGCTTCCTTTTTTATGGACCATGTAATACGTCTACACGGAATTCCAGAGAATCTGGTTTCAGATAGAGGCATTCAATTTGTCTCGAAATTTTGGAGGGCCTTTTGTCATAAATTTAATATTTCTCTGTCTTTTTCTTCGGCCTTTCATCCTGAAACCAACGGTCAAACTGAACTTTCAAACCAGTCTCTAGAACAATATTTGATGTGTTATGTCTCTGACAACCAACATCTTTGGGTGAAACATTTGTCCTTGGCTGAATTTGCCATTAATAATCAGGTGAACTTGTTTACTGGTATGTCTACCTACTTTTGTAATCTTGGAATTCATTCACGATTTAGCTAACTCTTGCCGTCTTCCTCTCAGATTCCTGAAGCTTATTTAGTAGTTTAAGAACTGTGCACAGTCTGGGCCCAGGTTCAGTCGAACCTGAAAAAAGCCCAGGAGGTTCAAAAGAATAATGCTGACAAAAGGCGTTCTCGATGGGGAGATTTTGGGTTGGGGGGATGGGGGGTCTTAAGGTACCTTTGGGTAAGTTTGCACCTCGATTTATTGGCCCTTATGAGATTATTCCCATCATTAACCCTGTGTCTTTTAAGTTACTGTTACCTGACTCCTTTCTCATTCATAATGTTTTTCACAAAGCTTTACTCAAAAGTATGTGTCGCCTGTATCTCCTGCACAGGAATCTCCGCCAACAGTGAAGGTTGCCGGTCAACTAGAATATGAGATTTTTAGAATACTTGATGTGAGGAAAGTTCCTAATTCTTTGCAATATTTAGTTCACTGGAAGGGTTTTGGTCCTGAAGAGATGTCTTGGGTGCCAGCGAGTAAAAGGCATGCTACGAGGTTGGTTAGGAGAATCCATTTGGTTCACCCGGGAAAACTGACACACATGGATTATGGGACTGGAATGGGGGTACTGTAACGGGGAGCCGGCGACGCGCTCTTTCCCTGCAGCTCTGCCGGCATCTCGCTCATGAGGAGTAGTAAGGACTCTGCCAGCGCCCTTGTCTACATAGTAACAAGGGGGCTGGGAGAACCCAAACTGGCACGCCTACTCAGCGTCCTCCATCCCCTAGACAACGAGCAGGGGGGGAACTGAGCGCTGATGTCAATGAGTCGGCGCTCAGGTGTATAGATATACTGCACATGGGCCACTTCACGTGACCCATCAATTGGACCTATTTAAACAGGTAATTAGTCTTGTTACCTTACTAGCGTTCTCTGCATGTGTGACTTCTGTTTGTTTGACCTTGGCTTGAATTTGACCCCTCACGGAATCCAAATGCGTAACATTTTTAGACATTTATATTCCAGACTTCTTCTCACGCTTTAGGGCCCCTAAAATGCCAGGGCAGTATAAATACCCCACATGTGACCCTATTTCGGAAAGAAGACACCCCAAGGTATTCGCTGAGGGGCATATTGAGTCCATGAAAGATTGAAATTTTTGTCCTAAGTTAGCGGAAAGTGAGACTTTGTGAGAAAAAAATATATAATTTCCGCTAACTTATGCAAAAAAATAATAATTCTATGAACTCGCCAGGCCCCTCATTGAATACCTTGGGGTGTCTTCTTTCCAAAGTGGGGTCACATGTGGGGTATTTATACTGCCCTGGCTTTTTAGGGGCCCAAAAGTGTGAGAAGAAGTCTAGGATCCAAATGTCTAAAAATGCCCTCCTAAAAGGAATTTGGGCACCTTTGCGCATCTAGGCTGCAAAAAAGTGTCACACATCTGGTATCGCCGTACTCAGGAGAAGTTGGGGAATGTGTTTTGGGGTGTCATTTTACATATACCCATGCTGGGTGAGAAAAATATCTTGGTCAAATGCCAACTTTGTATAAAAAAAAAGGGAAAAGTTGTCTTTTGCCAAGATATTTCTCTCACCCAGCATGGGTATATGTAAAATGACACCCCAAAACACATTCCCCAACTTCTCCTGAGTACGGCGATACCAGATGTGTGACACTTTTTTGCAGCCAAGGTGGGCAAAGGGGCACATATTCCAAAGTGCACCTTTCGGATTTCACAGGCCATTTTTTACACATTTTGATTGCAAGGCACTTCTCACACATTTGGGCCCCTAAATTGCCAGGGCAGTATAACTACGCCACAAGTGACCCCATTTTGGAAAGAAGACACCCCAAGGTATTCCGTAAGGGGCACGGCGAGTTCCTAGAATTTTTTATTTTTTGTCACAAGTTAGCGGAAAATGATGATTTTTCTTTTTTTTTCTTTTTTCCTTACAAAGTCTCATATTCCACTAACTTGCGACAAAAAATAAAAAATTCTAGGAACTCGCCATGCCCCTCACGCAATACCTTGGGGTGTCTTCTTTCCAAAATGGGGTCACTTGTGGGGTAGTTATACTGCCCTGGCAATTTAGGGGCCCAAATGTGTGAGAAGAACTTTGCAATCAAAATGTGTAAAAAATGGCCTGCGAAATCCGAAAGGTGCACTTTGGAATATGTGCCCCTTTGCCCACCTTGGCTGCAAAAAAGTGTCACACATCTGGTATCGCCGTACTCAGGAGAAGTTGGGCAATGTGTTTTGGGGTGTCATTTTACATATACCCATGCTGGGTGAGATAAATCTCTTGGTCAAATGCCAACTTTGTATAAAATAATTGGAAAAGTTGTCTTTTGCCAAGATATTTCTCTCACCCAGCATGGGTATATGTAAAATGACACCCCAAAACACATTCCCCAACTTCTCCTGAGTACGGCGATACCAGATGTGTGACACTTTTTTGCAGCCAAGGTGGGCAAAGGGGCACATATTCCAAAGTGCACCTTTCGAATTTCGCAGGCCATTTTTTACACATTTTGATTGCAAAGTACTTCTCACACATATGGGCCCCTAAATTGCCAGGGCAGTATAACTACGCCACAAGTGACCCCATTTTGGAAAGAAGACACCCCAAGATATTCCGTGAGGGGCATGGCGAGTTCCTAGAATTTTTTATTTTTTGTCGCAAGTTAGTGGAATATGAGACTTTGTAAGAAAAAAATAAATAAAAATAAAAATCATCATTTTCCGCTAACTTGTGACAAAAAATAAAAAGTGCTATGAACTCACTATGCTCATCAGTGAATACCTTAGGGTGTCTACTTTCTGAAATGGGGTCATTTGTGGGGTTTTCTACTGTCTGGGCATTGTAGAACCTCAGGAAACATGACAGGTGCTCAGAAAGTCAGAGCTGCTTCAAAAAGCGGAAATTCACATTTTTGTACCTTAGTTTGTAAACGCTATAACTTTTACCCAAACCATTTTTTTTTGCCCAAACATTTTTTTTTATCAAAGACATGTAGAACAATTAATTTAGCGAAAAATTTATATATGGATGTCGTTTTGTTTGCAAAAAAATCGTTAAATTTCGATTAATAACAAAAAAAGTAAAAATGTCAGCAGCAATAAAATACCACCAAATGAAAGCTCTATTAGTGAGAAGAAAAGGAGGTAAAATTCATTTGGGTGGTAAGTTTTATGACCGAGCAATAAACGGTGAAAATAGTGTAGTGCCGAAGTGTAAAAAGTGGCCTGGTCATGAAGGGGGTTTTAGCTAGCGGGGTTGAAGTGGTTAAACGGGTATCCCCTGAGGTCAAGGACTGCCCCTCAGGAGGAAGAATACTAGGTCTCAAAGCCCAGCCTTTATGCCTAGATATGTGGGCACCTGCCCTGTAGTTGAAGTTGACATCAACGGAGTGAAGTTTCCTACTTTAATCAATACCGGATCTCAAGTGACTATCATCCGCCAAGCAGCATTTGACACATGCCGAAACGGAGCCCAGCTGACGCAACCTCCTGAATCTTGGCTTCACGTCATAGCTACCAATGGCAAACCAGTGCCTATACCAGGTTATTGGGAACCTACCTTACAGATTGAAGATACCGAACACCCATGCCAAGGGGTAGTCGTGATTCAGGTCCCAGAAGATGACAATTGCCCTGTGGTTCTGGGGATGAATGTACTTGGCAACTGTTACCCTGAAGTGCTGAAAGCTTTAAAGGGAGTCTGTCAGAACATTTACCCCTTTTTAACAGTTCCCATAGCGCTGTAGCCGCAACACAGATGATTAAAACGGTACCTTTATATGCTTCAGTGGACTTGTAAAACTGCCAAAAACAAACTTTGATGCATATGTAAATGAGGGCTCACAAGTGCCCAGGGGCGGCATCCACTGCGTTGGTGCCCAGGCAGCTCTGCCTCTTCGGCTCTTATCCCCGCTCTTCCTCTGCCCGCCCATCTGTTTTCTCTCCCCCTCAGCGAGATCCCACTTCCTTGGCCGGGGCATGCGCACTGAGATGCCCAATGCTTCACGGCATCACAGTAGCTTATGCGCATGCGCCGGCTATCGGAGGTTTATCCCCCACTTCGCTCAGATTGTGGAACCTATCTAGGAGCTTGTGAAAGGACACCCCAAAGGCTGTCAGAATGCTAAAATACAGATAGAGTGGAATGAAAAGAGAGAAGCTGCTTTCCGACTGTTAAAGGAAAAACTTACAGAACCACCAGTCCTGGGCTACCCTGACTACAGCTTACCATTTTGCCTCTATACTGACGCAAGTAAGAAAGGTTTGGGAGCTGTACTATCTCAGACACAAGCTAGAACTGAAAGAGCCATCGCCTATGCCAGCAGATCTTTACGAGAGCCAGAGCGGAATGACCATAACTACAGCTCGTTCAAACTGGAGTTTCTAGCCTTGGTCTGGGCTGTAACCGAAAATTTCAAGGATTATCTAGCTGCCACACCTTTCACGGTCGACACTGACAATAATCCTCTGGCTCACTTGAACACTGCATGTCTGGGAGCTCTAGAACAAAGGTGGGCCTCTAGACTGGCGAACTTCAACTTCACCATTAAGTACCGGACTGGGAAATCTAATGACAGTGCTGATGCTTTGTCTAGGCTACTTGCCCAGAAAGAACCAATTTCCACCGATGATTAGTGGGAAGATGTGGAAATGCCAATATTCTATTCCCGATTTGCCCGACAGGAGGCCCTACACACTAAGCGTCTGACCTCTAAAGCCACTTATTATCCGCAGACCTGTGACCCCTCACCTCCAGTTAAGAAAGAGCTCTGGCTAAAACTACAAGCAGAGAGCAGAGCCATCGGAGAACTGTTGGATTATTTCTACAGTGGACGCATATCGTAGAGAATCCGACAGTGGAGAGCTGACTCAGAGACTTACTCCTTTAGGAGAAAACTTGATTCAGTCACCTGTGAGTGCCTCCACCAGATAGTGGTGCCCCGAAGAGATGCTAAGATGGTGATGGACATGTACTGTAATCGGTCTGGTACCGATCATAATCAGCAGCCACCATCAGACGACGTTTCTGCTGGATTGGCATGAGAAGTGACATTAAAACCTGGTGTCGGCAGTGTCCTTCCTGGGCTGTGGCTAAAGGAGAAAGACATGATCAGCGAGCACCCCTTCATCCAATAGTAAGTAGAAGTCCTCTTGAGGTCGTGGCAATCGACCACATAAAACTGGAACCCAGCAGATCCGGGTACGCCTATGCTATGACAATCATAGATCACTATACCAAGTTCGTCGTGGCTGTACCTGTAACGGATTTAACTGCAAAAACGATGGCTCCTGCCATGTGGAAGAGCTTCATTCTGCCGTATGGGTGTCCTAACAAGATACTTATTAATCAAGGATCTGCATTCGAGTCTCAGTTATTCTATGAACTTTGTGCCTTGTACAACTGCAAAAAGCTGAGGACCACCGCATTCCAACCTCAGGGGGACGGGCTGTGCGAAAAGATGAACCAGACACTGATCAACATGCTCAAGGCTGTGCTGCCTCACAAGAGGGCCGAATGGCCATTACTTCTCCCTGAACTAGTGAACCTGTACAACGATAAAACTCATTGCTCCACTGGGTATACCCTATACTACCTCATGTTCGGAAGACATGGCCGTCTACCTGCAGATCGCGCCCTTGACGTCCCTGTGCCGGACTCTGAACCACTCTTTCCCCAATCTGAGTGGGTCAAAGAGCATCAAGAGCGCCTGGAGGACGCCAAAAAAAAAGTGCACTCGAAAATAGAGAAGGCCCAACAGAAACAAAGACAGGACTTTGATACGCATGCACACGTTGAGCCCTTACAGCCTGGAGACCAGGTTTGGCTAAAAAACAATCACCCAGTAAGCAAGCTGGATAGTCGCTGGGAGCGTGAGCCATATAGAATAGTGGCCATCCCCTCATTGGAGGTCTACAAAATCCAGAGAGAGGATAAAGGAACTCAGCGCGTACATCGCAACAGGCTTAAGAAATGCCTACAGGAACCTGTTCAGGAGCAGCCAAGAGAAGAGGATACATCACGCGAGCTGCCATTGTCTTCAGAAAGTGAGACTTCAACAGAGTTGCCTTCCATGCTTGACCCCTTCAGTAGTTCTTTCAGCCTCTGATCCGAGTCCTGAAGCCAGTTGCAGAGACCACTGCGTCTACGGAACCAAGTTCGTTGGCTGATCGTCCTTCACAAGTCCCAGACTCTACTTCAGCCCCGGCGACTCTGGACTGTCCTTGCGGAGATCCCAACGGACCAACAAGGGTGATCAACCTGCTCGTTATCAGGAATTCTCAAAGTAAATGTTTAGCTGCAGAGAGTACAGGAGCCAAGTCATGGACATACTTTGACTGGTAAGAAACATTGCCTACTTTTTATTGTTTACATTATTGCCTCCTTCATCTACCCTTTTTGCGCCTGGACTTCATGGACTCCATCTATCAGCCAAGCCATACCTCATGTTGGATTAAAAATGATTTTAGTTTTTTTCCTACTTGTTACAAGCTATGCAACGTTACAAGCTTGCACCGAAAGAAAGGACTCAAACTTGTACCTGAGCTCTTTGTGATTTATGCTGTTATAATCTTGCACTAATTTTGCTTAAATGTTTACAGGTGTAGCAACGTTCAAGTATTCGTGCCCATTGCATGGACTCTTTTACAGATGCCGCAATGTGAATTTATGCACTTTTTGTGAAACTGCACTTAACTTTTGCCTTTAGCCAGATCAGTAGCACCTTACTTCTGTGTGCGTTGATTTACAGCTCTGTTCTCTTTATACGGACTGCCTCTTTGGACGCTTAATACTAATAGCCTACACCTTACTCATTACTTTTGTACCCAGGTAGGACAAGTGGTAAGTCCCAGGCAGGTCCAGAGACTATAAGGGTAATCCCACTGCTTTGGGAATGGCTAGGGGAGTCATATACCCCTCCTTCCTGTTTGTTATATGTGCCAGGATTGGTAATGGGACTACTAAACCCCCATCCTGGGCTGTCTGCCAGGAGTTTCATGGGATTATTATACTCTCCTCCTGTGACCATTGCCAGAAGTATTAAGAGAAGCTGATACCTCCCCCTTTTCCTAAGATATGGCGCCTCCAACTTAGAGCCATTTTAGCTACCCTTAGTCAACATAGTGATCGTGCTATAAGCCTTATTCTCAGACTTTGGTGCAGAGAAGGGAATACAGGATAAAGCCACCCTTCCATTTGTGGAAATTTCATTACACCATGGTGGGACTACAGAGTAAAGAGACCTCCATGCTTTCTTCATACTAGAGTTCAAAAGAAAGGCAGTAATGATTGCTTAGTGCAGACCTTTGGTTCACTGGGTATACCGAGAGGAAAACTGTTAATTAGGACACCCTACTCATGCGGGCAGGAACCTTGGGTAGATGCTATATGTTTGTCTTTGTATGTCTTTATGAGTATTACATTCAGCACTTTGTATTTAATTGGGTACCCCAAAGCTAATTCCTCTTATCCTAAGCACAAGTCGAGGACTGCTTGATTCAAAGTAAGAGGGAATGTTACACCCCAGAGTTGTGTTACTACACGCCTCTACCCCGCTACTATCTTCTAAGAGCTTTCACACTGTCATCTGATGTGATTTTGCCTATGTTCTTCACCAATGTGCTTTTAAAACCATGTTAAATATTATTGTTCAAGTAATTTTCCTGGTATACCAGCAGGTGGCAGCATCATTGGTAGAGATAGTTTTAATGTTATGGCAGTTCAGAGTGGAACAATTCTGTTTTATTCTGTCCTCCTTATGAAGATTCCATCTTCCTGCAGCAAGGGAGGGAAACACCAGTTACATCCAGATCTAGTTACATCCTGTATAGGGAAGATAGCAAGGACCATGTCTCGGTTAGTGATGGCCCGAACTATTCGCCGGCGAACAGTTCCTGGCGAACATAGCTTGTTCGCGTTCGCCGCGGCAGGCGAACATATGCAATGTTCGGTCCGCCCCTATACATCATCATTGAGTAAACTTTGACCCTGTACCTCACAGTCAGCAGACACATTACAGCCAATCAGCAGCAGACCCTCCCTCCCAGACCCTCCCACATCCTGGACAGCATCCATTTTAGATTCATTCGGAAGCTGCATTCTCAGTGAGAGGAGGGACAGTGCTGCTGCTGCTGATTCAATAGGGAAAGCGTTAGCTAGGGCATTGTTCTGTGTCCACAGACTCATCTGCTGTAAGGACAGCGTCCTGACAGCACCCCAAAAATCCCTTTTCAGGGCTGGTACATCAGTCTGCTTTTTTTTATATATATATATATATATAATATATTGCAGTTGCCTCGCTGCCCGTGTGTGAGAGGCTGCAGGCTCAGTCACAGACAGCACTGTGTGCACACCATTCCTACAGGGTGTCACAGACAATACCTTGCAGATAAAAGAAAAATTCTATTTAATATTTTTCTGTGATATAATCACATTTGCAATCCCGTGTGTGTCAGACCCACAGACTGTACTGTGGCCACTGGCTAGGCCTCCACTCATACCGTTACAGGGTGTCACTCACTCAAATACCTTGCAAATAAAAAAGATTCTATTTCATATTTTTCAGTGATATAATCACAGTTGCAAGCCAGTGTGTGTCAGGCATCCACAGACTGTACTGTGCCCACTGCCCACCAATTATATAGGGTGGCACAGTACCTTGCACGCATAGTACCACTTATCTAAAAATGACAGGCAGAGGCAGGCCACCCCGCAGGGGCCGTCGTGGTCGTGGTGCTGTGATTTCTACTGGCCCTGGAACAATGCCCAGTGTTCAGAGGCTATGTACCCTGAACCCCAAAAATTCGGAGAAAATAGTTGACTGGCTAACACAGGACACCCAATCTTCAACAGCTTCCGCTAAGAACCTTGATGCACCATCCTCCTCCAGCTCAGCTTTGTTCACCTGCTCTCAAGTTACCACTCTCCCGCCCGCCGGCACCATAGTATTACACACATGGATGTACAGTGTGATGATGATGATGATGTTGTACCCGCTGCTGCTTCCTTTGCTGAGGTGTCAGATACAAGTGAAGTGGTTGATGATGACGATGTGTCCATGGATGCCACGTGGGTGCCTGCTCCAAGAGAAGAAGAAGAGGGGGAAAGTTCAGAAGGGGAGACAGAGAGAAGGAGGAGACGAGTTGGAAGCAGGGGAGGTCATCGCAAGGAGCTAGTGGCACAGTCAGACAGCATGTATCGGCACCCGGGGTCAGCCAGACAGCACGCCAATCAATGCATGCTGTTGCCACCACCAGAATGGCGTCATTGCAAAGCTCAGCAGTGTGGCATTTTTTTTGTGTGTCTGCCTCTGATAATAGCAATGCCATTTGCAACCTGTGCCAAAAGAAACTGAGTCGTGGGAAGTCCAACACCCACATCGGTACAACTGCTTTGCGAAGGCACATGATCATACATCACAAACGCCAATGGGATCAACATATGAGTACAAGCAGCACACAAACTCAAAGCCACCATCCTCCTCCTGGTCCAGCATCTTCAGCCATGTCAACCACTGCTGTCCTCCTTGCCCCCTCTCAACCACCCACCACTCCGCCTCTCACCTTCAGCAGTTCCATCTCATCTGCCCACAGTCAGGTGTCTGTAAAGGACATGTTTGAGCGTAAGAAGCCAATGTCACAGAGTCACCCCTTGCCTGGCGTCTGACAGCTGGCTTGACGGAACTCTTTGCCCGCCAGCTTTTACCATACCAGCTGGTGGAGTCTGAGGCCTTCAAAAAATTTGTCGCTATTGGGACACCACAGTGGAAGGTACCCGGACAAATTTTTTTTTCAAAAAAGGCAATCCCAAACCTCTACTCAGTGATTGAAAAGGAAGTCATGGCATCTCTGGCATACAGTGTTGGGGCAAGGGTCCATCTGACCACTGATACCTGGTCTGCAAAGCACTGTCAGGGCATGTATATCACCTACACTGCGCATTGGGTCAACCTGCTGACGGCTGCCAAGCATGGAATGCGTTGGTGACACTGCCACGACTTGCAGGCAGGCCTACTGCCACCTCCTCTACTCCTCCTACTCCATCCTCTTCGATAACCTCCTCGGCTAAGTCCTCTTCTGCTGCGGCGTCGGCTGCACATCAACTAAATCCCCCCAGTTCCCCAGGGGCTATTTCACATTCCGGATACGACAGTGTCACGCTGTTTTGGGGTTGACTTGCCTGAAAGCAGAGAGCCACACCGGACCAGCACTCCTGTCTTCTCTGAACGCACAGGTGGATCAGTGGCTGACCCCGCACCAACTGGAGATAGGCAAAGTGGTGTGTGAAAATGGAAGCAATTTTTTGGCG
Source organism: Bufo gargarizans (assembly GCF_014858855.1). Lineage (NCBI taxonomy): Eukaryota > Metazoa > Chordata > Amphibia > Anura > Bufonidae > Bufo > Bufo gargarizans. The sequence continues at coordinate 685,089,068 of NC_058081.1, read as the reverse complement.
GCATTGAATTTGGGACATGGCACATGTCTCATTGTGCAACGCTTTGTGTCTAAGTACCCAGGCTTACAGGACGTCCTCAAGCAGGCCAGGAAGGTGTGTGGCCATTTCAGGCGTTCCTACACGGCCATGGCGCACTTTTCAGACATTCAGCGCCGAAACAACATGCCAGTGAGGCGCTTGATTTGCGACAGCCCGACACGTTGGAATTCAACACTCCTAATGTTCGACCGCCTGCTCCAACAAGAAAAAGCTGTCAACGAGTATTTTTATGACCAGGGTGCTAGGACAGCCTCTGCGGAGCTGGGATTTTTTTTGCCATGTTACTGGACGCTCATGTGCAATGCCTGTAGGCTCATGCGTCCTTTTGAGGAGGTGACAAACCTAGTCAGTCGCACCGAAGGCACCATCAGCGACCTCATCCCATTTGTTTTCTTCCTGGAGCGTGCCCTGCGAAGAGTGCTGGATCAGGCTGTAGATGAGCGTGAAGAGGATGAGTTGTGGTCAACATCACCACCAGAAACAGCCTTGTCATCATCGCTTGCCGGACCTGCGGCAACGCTGGAAGAGGAGTATGAGGAAGAGGAGTCAGAGAAGGAATGTGGCTTTGAGGAGGACGAAGACCAACCACAGCAGGCATCCCACCAGCGTGCTCGTTGTTGTCACCTATCTGGGACCCGTGGTGTTGTATGTGGCTGGGGGGAAGAACAGACCGTCAATGACATTAATGAGGTAGAGGAACGGGAAATGAGTAGCTCGGCATCCAACCTTGTGCAAATGGGGTCTTTCATGCTGTCATGTCTGTTGAGGGACCCTCGTATAAAAAGGATGAAGAAGAACGACCTGTACTGGGTGGCCACGCTACTAGACCCCCGGTATAAGCAGAAAGTCGCGGAAATGTTACCAAATTACCGACAGTCAGAAAAGATGCAGCAGTTCAAAACCAAACTAAAAAATATGCTTTACACAGCTTATAAGGGGGATGTCACAGCACAATGGGAATCTAACTGGGGATGAGGTGAAAGTAATCCTCCTCCTACCACGACCACGGCGGGGCAAGGACAGGACGCTTTACAGATGTGTTGTTGATGGAGGACATGCAGAGCTTTTTAAGTCCTACAAATCGCCACAGCCCTTCGGGGTCCACCCTCAGAGAACGACTCGACCGACAGGTAGCAGACTACCTCGCCTTAACTGCAGATATCGACACTCTGAGGAGCGATGAACCCCTTGACTACTGGGTGTGCAGGCTTGACCTGTGGCCTGAACTATCCCAGTTTGCGATAGAACTTCTGGCCTGCCCCGCTTCAATTGTCCTGTCAGAAAGGACCTTCAGTGCAGCAGGAGGCATTGTCACTGAAAAAAGAAGTCGCCTCGGTCAAAAATGTGTTGATTACCTCACCTTGATTAAGATGAATGAGGCATGGATCCCGAAGGGACTGACAGTGGGGGATACGTTTGACTAACAAAAGGCCTGATGACATGCCTTGGCCTCTAAATGGTCCCCAAGCTGCTGTATTTAATGTCTGCATACCGGATGACTTTCGTGAATTCTCCGCCACCAACTAGGGTTCAAGCCGCAATGTTTTAGTCACCTTTCTGCAACAATACCTAATTTTTCAGGCATGTGTACATACCTAATTTTTCTGGCCTCTAGTGCTGCACTGTGGCTGCAAAAACAAAACAAAAAGAAAGGCACATACATGTGTCAATTCCCCTTCGTGATCGGTACTTTGTTGTGGTGAAGGGGCTTGCGTATCACAATGAAGTGATCATCACCTCTATGAATGTGTTGGCAATGTTGTCATACCCCAGATGATAAGGCCGTTGCTTCATTATGATCAGACTAAAAGCGATCGGCTGGATAATTTTTCATAGAAAAAACATTATTTTTCTTTTTTTTTTTCTTTTTTAAGTTGTATGGGTTTTTAATACATAAAATAAAAAAATCATAATAAAGTCTCTTAATAGTTTATTAGAAATAATGCAGACAATTTAAAAAATCCCCATCAATTCCAATACAAAGCATGTACAAAGCTTAGAACTAAATTATTTCAGGATGTCATAAGGGTTCGTTAATTCGACAATGGTTAATCAATTTGACACACGTCCCCTGATAGGGGACGTAACAGGGATTAAACTGATAGGAATAGTACTAGTTAAGACACCACTCATATAGGGTCAGGGTATCACAGCACATTGCTCCGTGCACGCGCAGTGCCCCAACTTGGGAGTAAGAGGACCGACCAAGCTGCTTTTTCCATCTCCCGGTTCCTAAAATCAATTCAGTATGGTGTATCAGAGTTTGGTCTGTCACTGTGAAGGCAGTCGAAGGTACCCGGCCTAATTTTTTTTTTACAAAAGGCAATCCCTGATATGGGACGTAACAGGGATTAAACTGATGAGAATAGTACTACAGAAAATACCACTCATATCGGGTGTGACAGTAATTTGCACGGCGCAGACGCAGTTACCATGGCGTAGATTCAAACAAAGGGGAGGGAGCCAGCGTTTTCTTAACCATCTCCCCGTTCAAAAAATAAATTTAATAAATGGACCCCAGATAGGGGACGTCACGTAACAGGGATTAAACTGATGAGCATAGTACTATGGAAAATACCACTCATATCGGGTGTGACAGTAAATTGCACGGCGCAGATGCAGTGACCGTGGCGTGGATTCAAACAAAGGGGAGGGAGCAAGCGTTTTTTTAACCATCTCCCCGTTCGAAAAATCAATTCAATTCACCTTTCGGGGACCCTTGGTATTGTACGTGGCTGGGTGGAGGAAGAAAATTAGGATTGTTAGGTGATTTATGCCCTTTATGGATTAAAATCCAACTCTGCGTCAACTATGTAATTTTCCATGGGAGTTTTGCCATGGACCCCCTCCGGCATGCCACAGTTCAGGTGTTAGTCCCCTTGAAACAACTTTTCCATCACTACTGTGGCTAGAAAGAGTCCCTGCCCTGCAGGTTTTAAAATTTGCCTGCCTATTGAAGTCAATGGCGGTTCGCCCGTTTCGCCCATTCGCGAACATTTGCAGAAAGTTGCGTTAGCTGTTCGCAAACGGAAATTTTTTATGTTCGCAACATCTCTAGTCTCGGTCTGAGACTTGATTATATACCCAGTCTCAGCACCTGCAGCCTCAGCTGGATGAAAAGAACCAGAAAACTACAGACAATCTCCAGAGTTCCAGGCAGAAAGCATCCCCTGAGAAATTTATCTTCTGCACTTTTCTATAACTTCTGCTTTGTGGGGACAGACTAGCTGAGGAGGAATGGTTTCTCCTCGTTCTCTGGACTTATCTCTCAGATGGATGCTTTTTTCCTGGAACTCTGGAGGTTGTCTGTAGTTTTCTGCTTCTTTTCATCCAGCTGAGGCTGCAGGTGCTCAGACTAGGTATATAATCAAGTCTCAAACCGAGACTTGGTCCTTGCTGTCTCCCATATACAGGGGTAAATAGATCTGTATCTGTTTTTTTCCCTCCGTTGCTGCAGGAAGACGGAATCATCCACCTCTCTTTTCAGAAGAGGGCAGAATAGAACAGTATTTTTAACTACCCGTACCTGGCCACTGCACATCTGCTTTATTATTTGGCAGAATACTCTTCTAAGAGGGGGGCGGAGTTAGCGCCGGACGGAGATGGCCGCATAGTTCTGTGCTCTCCTAAGAGGATTGCGTGTGACATAAGCTATCAGCAGCGCTTTTGGGTGATAATGGTCAAAATCGGTAACCCGAAGCAAGGGGACTCCACCGCTACCTTCAAAAATCAAGTTCCTCCGGGTGACATGGAGAAATTTCTCAGGAAAGCTGCAGCAACGGTCGCGCATAAAGAAATCAAGATGGTGCCGACACCACAGCCTAAAGCTGCAAAACGCGCTCCAGTCCCATCGGAAGGTGAAAGCGAGTCGGAGGATCCCCAGGCCAGCTCCGACTTACCCTTAACCAGAAGATATCTGGATCTGGCCCTGAACAGGGTAATGGAGCCTATCCTCACGGAATTTGCGGCATTCAGGCAGGAGGTACGGCACATTGGAGATCGGGTGGAGGCCCTAGAAACGCACCAAGCAGCATCCCTGAACCACCATACGGCAGTGTCTGATGCCTTACGCCGCTGCTCTACCTACCTGAACGGGCTTCATAACGCGATTGAAGACCAGGAAAACCGAGGACGCCGCAACAACCTGAGGTTTCGTGGGATTCCAGAGGCGGTGCTACCGGGGGATATTCCGGCGACAGTCCTGACCATCTGTAGTTCACTTCTGGGCCCCGACTTCCCGCAAGAGGTGATCATCGAACGGGCACACAGGGCACTGCGCCCGAAACCCAAGCCTTCCGACCCACCCAGGGATGTTATATGTAAATTTTTGAACTTCCCGGTCAAGTCCGCCATCTTAGAAGCTGCTCGAAATAGTGCAGACCTATCCTATGAGGACTTCAAACTTGAAATCTACCAAGATCTAGCCCCCTCTACTCTGAGGAAACGCAGAGCATTGAAGCCTCTGACTGACTGGCTCCGCTCTAACAAGACCGTATACCGCTGGTCCTATCCTTTTGGTCTCTCTTTTACCTGCGCAGGAAAGAAAGTTTTCATCTCTTTCATGTCTTACACAGATTTACAAGCTGCCTACGACGTCCTGAGCATTAACCCGTTGCCGATTGAAAATTGGGAGCTCTATCAGGACTTGAACGACCTACCGGATCTACCTACAATAGCTCCTTTCGAGGTTCTGCGTACCCCAAAGGCATCCAGATCTAGGAAGAGAGGTCTGCAGTTTACCCCCAGAAGCACTTCCCGAGACCACCAGCCTACTTAGCAGTGACTCTTCTCTGTATGTATGGGACCTAACTCATATTGTTTCTCTCCCTGAGTAGGTCCTCATTTGGTATTTCTGCTAAATTCCCATCATTGGCTTAACCGTCATAATGTATATGTTTGCCATACCGACTAGACGGGCCCATTGTCCCTGACTGCTCACTAGATTTCTGATTTGTTACACGACCTCTTACATGGTCACAAGACCACACTCCCCCCTCATGTACGTTGCATATGCAATTATGCTCACTTCTTATTTGTTTTCCTTGTTATGTTTTGTCCCTTTTCCTTACTTGTACCTTCCCCCAGGATACGAGACATTCCTATTCGCTTCACGCGTCCTATGCTGCACCCTGATCCCGTCACAGCATTCTGAGAAGAGATTGCACCACACCCCCTTGCTCTCCTGGAGGGGACATCATTGGCTTAAAGGTAACCCCATTCACACTATGTCATATGGCTGAATTACTTATTGCTTCTTATAATGTCAAGGGCTTTCACTCCCCTTCCAAGAGGAGTCAAGTTTTTGCCGTTCTAAGAAAAGCCAAGGCCGAGGTGGTATTCCTCCAGGAGACGCATTATCGCTTCAATCGCTACCCCAATATGCAATACTCCTATTACTCCACTTGGTATCATTGTGGCGGTAACTCCTCCGCGTCTAGTGGGGTGAGCATAGGTTTTCACAAAAAGATCCCATTTAAGCTAGCTGACCAAGTACTCGACCCAGAGGGAAGATATATACTGATTAAGGGCTCAATTGGCCAACAAACTTACACCTTCGTCAACATTTATGGCCCTAATTCCAACCAGTCCCACTGGATAGCCAGCCTAGCCCCTATTATCAACCATTTCAGTGAAGGGATTGTGATAGTGGGAGGAGACCTTAACATTGCCCTATTCCCTCAACTAGATGTATCCACGCATAAATCGTCCCACTCTGGTAAATCTCGCAAATTTATTAGGAAAACCCTCTGGGATCTTCACCTGATTGACACCTGGCGTTCCCTGCACCCCAATGACCATGATTACACCTTTTACTCTCCAGTTCATGGCACGTACCATCGTCTGGACTATTTTTTTATCTCCAAGGAACACCTTCATTTATGTAACACAGCGTCGATAGGTTCCATCCATCTGTCAGACCACTCCCCTATATTTATCAAGGTCTTAGCCCCCGTAAAAAACCCATCATGTTTTAACTGGCGACTTAATGAAACCTTATTAGGCTCTCAGGACCTGATAGACCAAATCTCCAAACATCTAGCTGACTATTTCTCCCTGAATGGGAGCTCTGATATCTCATTTAACACCCTCTGGGACGCCCATAAGCCGGTTATCAGGGGTCACTTTATTAACATTGGGTCCTATAGGAAAAAACTGCAAGAAAAAGCTATAGACGAAATCCTGAAGAAAATTCAGAGCTTAGAATATGGCCATAAGTCTTCCCCTACTGAACCCCAGTTAAGAGAGCTCTCTGAATACAGGTCAAAACTTAAATCCCTGCTATCGGCAAGAACTGCTAAATATTACATGAGCATGCAACACAAGTTTTTTGCTCATGGGGATAAAGCCACCAAATTTCTGATGAGCAGAGTCAGGGGGAGAAGGTCCTCTAACTACGTCCACCAGCTACATCCCACCGGTCTTCTCAGTTTCCCAGATTGCAGCTCAGTTCCGGGACTTCTATAATAGTCTGTATAACCTTTCCCCCCCTGACTCCGCTGACAGCAGAAGATCAGCTATAGAAAGCTTCCTAGAATCATCCGAGATGCCCCTCCTTTCACCCGAACAGAAGTTAAAATTAGAAGCATCTTTTACCATTTTGGAACTTAAGACCGCTATGTCACAAATGCCCTTAGGGAAAAGTCCGGGCCCTGATGGCCTTCCACTGTCATATTATAAGACCTTTCAGAATCTTCTCCTCCCCCACCTCCTAAAGGTTTGTAACCAATCTTTACTCGGCTGTCCACTCTCCAGAGATATGACGGTGGCACACATCTCTCTTATACCTAAAGAGGGGAAAGACCCTAAACAATGTTCCAATTACAGGCCCAAATCCCTCCTAAACATAGACCTCAAACTCCTAGCTAAGATGTTAGCTAATAGGCTTGCCGTTTTCCTTCCCCTCCTCATACATGGTGATCAGGTTGGCTTTATCCGGGCCAGAGAAGGTAAAGACAACACTACCAGAGTGGTAAACGTCCTCTGTCACGCCAAGAAGCGCTCTTCCCCCCTGCTTCTCCTTAGTACAGATGCGGAAAAAGCATTTGATAGGGTCAATTGGCAGTACCTGAAGCGCATCTTGCTTAAATTTGATCTACCTGACCCCTTTGTAAGAGCAACGTTCGCCATGTATGAGCAGGCATCAGCTAGAGTACAGGTTAACGGAGGTCTATCTCCCCCGTTTCCGATAAGTAACGGGACAAGACAGGGCTGCCCCCTCTCGCCCCTCCTGTTTGTCTTGGCTTTGGAGCCGCTTCTTGCTAACATTAGGCGAGATGAGGAGATTTCGGGTCTATGTTTGGGAGGCAGGGAACAGAAAATTGCAGCATTTGCCGATGATGTCCTCATGATGACGACCAACCCTAAACTTTCCCTACCTCGGATTCAAGCCCATCTGAGTGCTTTTAGCTTAGCATCAGACTTTAAAATTAATGCAAGTAAATCCCTCGTCCTATGTAGGGGAATTCCCCAATCCACACAGAACGATTTAAAGAAGGACTCACCCTTCAACTGGTTTTCTCCCACTATTACATACTTAGGGATTAAACTTGCTCCTAATATTAATGACCTTTTTTCCCTTAATTATATCCCTCTACAAAAATCCATATTCGAGGCCATCGATAAGTTGGCACAATCCAACCCGACCCTATCTTGGTTCGGCCGCAAAAATCTTCTCACATCCTTAATTCTCCCTAGACTGACCTATCTACAACAGGTCCTACCTATCCCTGTTCCCAAGCAATATTATGCGCAAATCTCCAAGAAGTTTAGATCTTTCATCTGGAATAATAAAAAAGCTAGACTATCTCATTCCCTTCTAACCAGGCCTAGATATGCCGGAGGGATTGGAATGCCAAATCCCGAAATCTATGGCAGGGCTATCCTCCTTACCCGAGTGGTAGCCTGGTTACGTCCTCCCCCGTACTCTCTCTCGGTGGAAACTGATATGGCCATATTGGAAAAATCCCCTAGGGCCCTACTCCTTGGTTCCCAAATGGTTCTCTCTGGACAATATTCTCATTACCCAATAATAAAGGCCACGTAAGAGGCCTGGAAATGGTTCTCGTCCTCACACTGCTGTGTTCCATTCCCATCCCCTCTATTGACAATAAAGGATATTGTAGATACTGCTCCTTACCCCATATGATCTGCATCTTCCCAGGGATTAAAGTCTTCTCCCTTGCTTATCACTACTTTGGCGCTCCCCTCGGGTAACTGGATGGATCAACAATCAACGAACGCCCTCCTAAACCCCCATCCTTGCGATATCTTCACCATCATCTATATTAGAGCTTTTCTGAAACAACATGTAGATATAGGAGACTTGTATCGCCCCATGGTGTGGTTCGAGTCCATCATCTCTCACCACTCAGCCCCTAGGAAGCTCATATCGTTAATCTATGGCAGACTCCGCTCACCACCCATGCTTTCTAAACCTTCATTTGTCACCTGTTGGGAAAGGGACCTCGATATCGTGATCCCTTTTAGTAGTCTGTCCCGACTGCTGTGCTCTCCCCATGGTGCCTCCCGCTGCGTACGAATTCAGGAAAATAATTATAAGATCCTCACCAGATGGTACAATACCCCTGACAAAACATCACTGTATTCTGCTTCGGCCTCTGACGTCTGCTGGAGGTGCCAAGGGGAGAGGGGAACCTTTTTCCATATATGGTGGTCCTGTCCCTCTATTTATAAATGGTGGACAGAGATCTTTGCTCAGTCAAATTTGATTTGTGGGACCTCTATTCCCACTTCACCCCAGCTAGCCCTCCTCTCCATCCCTCCAACAGTACATGTGGCAAAGCCGCCATATGTGTTTACGCAAATGCTGATTGCTGCCCACCTTTTGCTCCCCAAGCACTGGCTACAACCCCATGTCCCAACTATTGAAAACTGGTTACAAAAAATAGACCAACTTCACAGATTTGAAGAGCTCTCATCGTGGGAAATGCGGTCTCATGGAACCTTTCTTAGGAAATGGCTCTTATGGTCGGCTTACAGAGACCCTCTTAAGTAACTTAGTTCACCTGTGAACTTTTACTTGATGCCTCGGGGTCCTTTCACATTAAATCACCCTCTTGACAGTCTTCTACCACGGTGACCATTGGGCTGGTTATTTACCCCCTGGTTTGGGAGGCTGTACGTATAAAATCGCCCAGCTCGCCCCTTATAGATAATGGCTTTTATGGGAATGGGTGTCCTCTCCAGCTGCCATGTCTATATGACCCTGTCCCCAGACGTTCCAGTCTTGCTGAACACCATGTCTTTGCCTCCCCCACAGACACACCTCTGATGATCGGGTTCTTTACCTATGGTTTTTATCTATGGCTCTTTGTATGTTGTATGATACGTATGACTCGAACTTGTGCAACTCTTAATGCTAAACAGTAATGTACTTAATGCTAAACAGTAATGTACTTATTGCTAAACAGTAATGTACTTAATTGAACTCATATGCAGGCTTGCGTGCCTTAATCCTGGTACCTTGTTACCCCTTGTTTTTTTTATGTTGAAAAACAATAAAAACATAATAAAAAAAAAAAAAAAAAAAAAAAAAAAAGAATACTCTTCTAAGAAAGCTTTAGGTTTTTCACTACGACCCGGAAGGTTTAGTTAGTCATAAAGAAAAATTCTGCACATCAATTGTCTATTTGTGTCTCGGAAAGCTTCTCAAGGTCACTTGTGCTAATGAGGTCCATAAGCCACAGTTAGATGTAATTCTCACTAGTCTCTCTGCATCTTGGTGTATAGACTTTCTGTCTGGTGCTTGGTTTCTGTAGATATCTTCTCCAGGCTTTATCAGGGCCCAGAGCAAAAGATAACAGCTACATGGTGACTTCAGCCTGTCTCTCTCCTCCATGAACTTGCTTCTGTACTTCCTCCACTGACTACTTCCTCCTCTGTGCTAATTTAATTATCATACCCCAGCTTTATATAGTGTGGTGCCAGCACCACCTAGGGGCGAATAGGTGTAAAGACAATGCCAGACTGATAAAGTGAAATACCATACCTTCAGTACATTAGACAGATGTTTTTGAAGTTTCCCTTTTCACACAAATGTGGGACACTGCACTGCCACCCAGTTGTACCCCATCGGTTTTGATGGACCGTGCAAGTAGGTAGGAATAGAGGTGTGGGTGGAGTTCAGGGCTGCACTTATCCCTACCTTTTCGTGACACATAGCTAAGGTAGTATCTCATCTGCAGAGACCCTTTTCTGGGTGACAGCCCCACAACAGTGCAAAGCAGAGAAAACTGGCTTAACTGTTTGAGAGGCCTTTGTCAGGATCCAGGGGGGGGGGGGGGGGTAATATTTCTTCTTATGTAGAGCACCTAGTAGGTGTAGAGAGTCTTAGAGGCCATGCAGTGCTCCCCTGGGAAAAAGGGTATGCACATTAGCTCTTTTTTCAAAAAGAAAGCAAGGCTGAGCCTCTAGTACCTCCAGCTGTATGGAAGATATCCTATATGTCAGTGTTTAATCATCACAGAGAATTGCATGCAGGGCTTCCTTACTACATGAGGGTCTGCCATGCTCCAATGTTTCATATAACGTGGGGACACACTAGACAACGGGTTACACTTGTGCAATCCCTAAACTTACTTTTTGAAGTTTGTGATATAGACTCCATGGACTCTGCCATCATGCAGCCACTCCAACCAGAACATTGTTCCTACACTGTAAACTTGGGAATTTGAGGTGTACGCAGATCTCATAAGGCCTCATAGTAAAAACTGAGTTTATTAGTGTATTAATTTACACCAGATAACTGACAGAAATACATTAATACATCTCCAGCTTCCCTTCACAGAGCACATTATAAAACTGGCTGCCTTCAGCCATCACTAGGGGAGCTCAGTACATAAGCTGTGAATATTATTTTCCTCTAGTGGTGACTGCTGTACGGGCACACGGTAGGATGCAGAAGGAAAGGAATGCCATACGATTTTTGGAAGGCAGACTTTGCTGGACTGGATTTTTGACACCATGGCCCATTTGAAGCCCACTGATGCACCCCTAGAGTAGAAACTCCAAAAAAGTGACCACATTTTGGAAACTACGGGATAAGGTGGCAGTTTTGTTGGTACTATTTTAGGGTACATATGATTTTTGGTTGCTTTATACTTTGTGATGTAAGGTGACAAAAAATTGCTTTTTTACACTTTTATTTTTAACGGTATTCACCTGAAGGGTTATGTCATGTGATTTTATAGATCAGGTTATTACGGACACGGCGATACCTAATATGTCTGCTTTTTTTATTTATATAAGTTTTACAGAATGATTTCATTTTTTAAACAAAACAAATCATGTTTTAATGTCTCCATATTCTGAGAGCCATAGTTTTTTCAGTTTTTGGGAGATTATCTTAGGTAGGGTTTCATTTTTTGAGGGATGAGATGACAGTTTGATTGGCACTACTTTAGGGTGCGTATGGCTTTTGATCGCTTGCTATTACACTTTTTGTGATGTAAGGTGACAAAAAATGTCTTTTTTTACACCGTTTTTAATTAATTTTATTTACGGTGTTCACCTTAGGAGTTAGGTCATGTGATATTTTTATAGAGCAGGTTCTTATGGATGTAGTGATACCTAATATATATACTTTTTTTTATTTACTTAAGTTTTACACAATAACAGCATTTAAAAAAAAATATATATATATATGTTATGTGTGTATCTAAGTGTCTTCATATTCTGAGCCATAGTTTTGTTTACTTTTTGGGCGATTGTCTTAGGCAGGGGCTCATTTTTTGCGGGATGAGGTGACGGTAAGATTGGTACTATTTTAGCATACATCTTTTGGATCGCTTGGTGTTGTACTTTTAGTGTTGTAAGGTGACAAAAAAAATGGTTTATTTAGCAAAGTTTTTTTTTTTACTTTACTGTGTTCATCTGAGGCGTTAGGTCATATTTATAGAGCCAGTGGATAAGGACGCGGCGATACCTAATATGTCTTCTTTTCTTTTTTTTCCCTATTTTTTACAAATTTTTTTTTCTTTATTATTTTTGCATAATTTTTTGTTCCACTTTGGGACTTCAACTTTTGGGGGTCTGATCCCCTTTACAATGCATTCCAATACTTCTGTGTTAGAATGCATTGGCTGTATGAGTAATACAGTGTGTATTACTCATACAGCTTGCTGCCTGTGAGATCCATGGGGCTGTAAATCACAGGCTCTTTACCGGAAGGCAGCCCCGATGCCTAAGGAAGGCATCGCGCTGCCTTCCCTGCCATCGGGTACCCATCACAGCAGCACGGAGACCCGATGGCAGCGCCGATCCCTGCCGGACATTGCACGTGCCGCGGTCAGCGCTGACTGCGGCACATGAAGCATTAATGCTCCGGCATTGTGATTTCACCTATGCTGGCACATGCAGCAGGGGTCTGGCTATCAGTGACTGCCGGACCCCTTCCGCTACTGTGCCCGTACATGTACGTCATGGGTCTTTAAGTTCCGCAAGGAAATGACGTACATGTATGTCATGGTTCCTTAAGGGGTTAAAAACCTTGTTTGCCACTCCTATGTACCCTTGATTCGTCTGCTATGAGGGTGGTGGAGATGTGCACAATCTCCTCTCACTCCTCAGCAAACTGTACAGTATTGCCTGTAAGCCAAATAATTCACTGACATCCAGCTCAATAATAGCCGGTATTATCTGACTCTGTTTGTGGCTGTCAGACCTGTGATTAATCGTCAGTTAAATCACTGACATTCTTATACCATCTTGGGAAAAGGGGTCAATAGTGGTCCCATAGTTTTATCTTCTAGGACATGATGCCAATATTTATTTATTATTTTCTCAATCCCTTTATATTGGGTATTGTAGAGTAAAATTATTTGTAGATTAACCTCCTCACTATTCTATTTTACTCCCCCCTTAAAGAAACATTCCCTTTCCATGGACCTCACCTTATTTAAAGATGTATCAATAACTTTTAAGTCGTAGTTCTTTATTAAAAACTGTTCACTCAATTGCTGTGCCTCCATCTCAAATTGTTCTTCTGTTGTACAATTTATTTTTAATCTCCTGAATTGGCTAGTGGTATGTTTATAAGCCATCTTGGTAGATACAACGTGTAAAGAAAATATAACAGTTTTTACTTGTTGGCTTTTGATAGGTTTTACATATCAAGTTTTTATCTTGTCTTTTGATAGTGATATCCAAAAAGTCGACCATCTCTCTGCTGACGTTAGTAGTAAACAGTACATTTCTCTCATTAGTGCCTATATCTCGAATAAAAGATTTGTAATTCCTCCTCTGATTTTTTCCAAATAAAAATATCATCTATGTAGCGCCGTCAGAGCACCATGTCAGCCCCCAATCTAGGGCTAATGACCTCCTCCTTCCACTGGGCCATGAAGAGGTTTGCATATAGTGATGGACGAACATCAGCAGGGACGGTTCGCAAACGCAATCAAATGTTCGCGAACCGCAAGTTTGCGGCCGGCCCCATTCACTTTAATGGCAGGCGAACCTGAAAAACCTTCAGCTCATATTCGCAGCAAACACTTACTAGAAGTACACAAATAGTCCCACAACATGGACAGTGATATACAAGAGGGGGATTATTGGCAAAAATTCCCACCAAAAATATGTATTTTAATCAAGGGACGTTTTTATGCGTTTTAATGGGAAACTGTCAAAAATGTGCCCTGCTGGAGACTAGAGTTTTTTTTTTATTTCCTATCAGTTTGATTTATACAAATGTGCAGCACTCCACGTTTTTGTATCCTGCAGAGTCCATTAAAAAAAAGCATACGTTAACGTAATTTTTTTTTCTACCCTGGAACTGTATGGTGAACAGAAGCCACTGTACGGCATCAGTTTGAGGCATCTGTCAACGCATACATTTTTGGTATGCATTAAATGGATGGCAAAAATAGGATGTGAACCCGGCCCTAGCATCAGAATAAGCACCAGTACACAGCGGAGCAGCGGAGCAGCGGAGCAGCGGAGAAGCGGAGCAGCGGAGCAGCGGAGCGGAGAGGGGAGACCGCCATGTACTGACAGAGCGCTACCTGGTCAGGGATGAGGACTGTTTACCAAGGATCATTTTCTACTTGGAAATACAGGGCACAGTATAATACACTAGAATCTATGTAATATAAAGTTATTAGCCCTACCCCCGAATAATAATACAATCAGGTGATTATTATATAGAATATCGTCTATGTTAGTCCTATTTTGGACACAGATTGTGGCGCAAAGGTCCTTAGCACAGCAATCTGCATATTTTTCCCGCTCATGCCAGGTCTAAGAAAGCATGGCGTGGGCAGGGAAAGGGATACAGTTATGGCCATCCAGATATTGGATACCACCGCCATACATTGACAGAATAACACCTCTGCACGGTGACCGGATAACACTGCCATACCGTGACCGGATAAAAGGGTTTAAGAGGGCACAGCACAGGGAATGACTAGGGGCACTGCACAGCGTGTGGTAAGAGGGCACAATGCAGGATATAAGGTGGCACAGTACAGGGTGGGGGGCACAGTAACATGACCCTGTGACTTTAGAAGGTCCTTATGATGAATGTGGTTCATCCGGCACAATAATAACAGGCAGAGGAGTGAGACAAGGGTGTGATTATGTGGCTAGAGATAAAAAAAAAATGTAACTGTTGGCCAGTGCAGGCCCCAAAAATTTGCGTTAGGTCATATTTATAGAGCCGGTGGATACGGACGCGGCAATACCTAATATGTCTTCTTTTTTTCCCTTTTTTACACATTTTGTTTAACTTTAATTGGGGAAAATGACTTTTTTTTTACTGAAAACGTTTATTTTTTGCGGGGGGAAACTTTATTTTTCAACCTTTTTCACTTTATTTTTTGTCCCACTTTGGGACTTCAACTTTTGGGGTCTGATCCCCTTTACAATGCATTCCAATACTTCTGAATTGGAATGCATTGGCTGTATGAGTAATACAGTGTGTATTACTCATACAGCTTCCTGCCTGTGAAATCCCGGGGGCTGGATTTCACAGGCTCTTCACCGGAAGACATCCCCGATGCCTAGGGAAGGCATCGCGCTGCCTTCCATGCCATCGGATCCCCGTCACAGCAGCACGGGGACCCGATGGCAGCGTCGATCCCCGCCGGACATCGCACGTGCCGTGGTTAGCGCTGACCGCGGCACATGAAGTGTTAATGCGCCAGCATCCGTGATTCCACCAATGCTGGCACATGCAGAAGGGGCTCGGCTATCAGTGACTGCCGGAACCCTTGCCGCTGATCGGGCGGGGACGGCTCCTGCACCCGCCCAATCCCCATGAAGTACGTGTACGTCATGGGTCTTTAAGTCGCGTAAGGGAATTACGTACATGTACATCATGGGTTCTTAAGGGGTTAAAAACCTTGTTTTCCACTCCTATGTACACTGGAATTGTCTGCTGTGAGGGCGGTGGAGATGTGCACAATCTCCTCTCACTCCTCAGCAAACTGTACAGTATTGCCTGTGAGACAAATGATTCACCGACCACCAGCTAAATAATGGCCGTTATTATCTGACTCTATGTTTTGTGGCTGTCAGACCTGTGATTGGGCGTCAGTTAAATCACTGACATTCTTATACTGTAGGTGCGTGATAGAGCCTGGCTAACCTTATACTACGAGCTGCCAGTTCCGAGATGATGAGTCAGTTACTTCACTGATGTACGCATTCTTTCACAACAGTCCAGGCTTGTCTGACACTAAGTCAACAGCTGTCAGATCTATAGTCACTCAAATTCAATCACTCTGCACACACTCCTATGTATAGCCGCTGGAGAAACTGACTGACTGATTGATTTAAGTTATAATCAGTTTACGTTATAATCAGTCAGTCAGTTTCTCCAGCGACTATACATAGGAGTGTGTGCAGCGTGATTGAATTCGAGTGACTGTAGATCTGACAGCTGTTGACTTAGTGTCAGACAAGCCTGGACTGTTGTGGAAGCATGTGTACATCAGCGAAGTAACTGACTCATCATCTCGGAACTGGCAGCTCTTAGTATAAGGTTAGCCAGTCTCTATCACGCACCTACAGTATAAGAATGTCAGTGATTTAACTGACGCCCAATCACAGGTCTGACAGCCACAAACATAGAGTCAGATAATAACGGCTATTAATAGCTGGTGTTCAGTGAATCATTTGTCTCACAGGCAATACTGTACAGTTTGCTGAGGAGTGAGAGGAGATTGTGCACATCTCCACCGCCCTCACAGCAGACAATTCCAGTGTCCATAGGAGTGGCAAACAAGGTTTTTAGCTGAGGTCCTGGCTCACAGCTGTTTTCATCGTACTAATAAAAGCAACGTGTTAAGTTCACTTTAAACCTGGGTCAAGTTAGGTTAAGAGCATTTTTGGCTTTAATATAATTTTGTAGTTAATGCACCTTTACCCAGGCTAGGCCCTTATTCTATCCACAAGGAGGTGACATCATACATATTAGTCAATAAAACCTGTTAAAATTGGGGGTCATGCACACGGAGGTGCAATTCTCCACCCGGCCCGAAGACAGTAGATGGTGTAGTCCGGGGCAAGTGAAGACAAACACCACCGTATGCAAGCCACCCAAATCTTTTGATAGGTTTTACATATCAAGTTTTTATCTTGTCTTTTGATAGTGATATCCAAAAAGTCAACCATCTCTCTGCTGATGTTATTAGTAAACAGTAAATTTCTGTCATTACTGCCTATATCTCAAATAAAAGACTGTAATTCCAAATAAAAATATAATCTATGTAGCGCTGCCAGAGCACCATGTCAGCCCCCAATCTAGGGCCAATGACCTCCTCCTCCCACTGGGCCATGAAGAGGTTTGCATCTAGTGATGGACAACCATCGGCCGGGACGGTTCGCGAACACGATCAAATGTTCATGAACCGCAAGTTTGCGGCATGCCCCATTCACTTTAACGGCAGGCCAACCTGAAAAACCTTCAGCTCATATTTGCAGCAAACACTTACTAGAAGTACACAAATAGTCCCACAACATGGACAGTGATATACCAGAGGGGGATCATTTTGCAAAAATTCCCACAAAAAATATGTATTTTAATCAGGGGCCAGTTTTATGCGTCTTAAGGGAAACTGTCAAAAATGTGCCCTGCTGGAGCCTGTATCCTGCAGAGTCTAATAAAAAAATGCATATGTTAACGTAAACATTTTTCTACCATGGAACTGTATGGTGAACGGAGGCCACTGTACAGCATCAGTCTGAGGCATCTGTTAACTCATACATTTTTGGTATACATTAAATGGATGGCAAAAAAAATGTGAACCCAGCCCTAGTGTCAGAATAAGCACCAGTACACAGCGGAGCAGCGTGGCGGAGAGGGGAGGCCGCCATGTACTGACAGAGCGCTCCCTGGTCCTGGTGTTCAGGGATGAGGACTGTGTTTCCCGAGGATCATTTTATACTGGGAAATACAGGGCACAGTATAATACACTAGAATCTATATAATATAAAGATATTAGCCCTACCCCCGAATGATAATACAATTAGGTGATCATTTATTATATAGAAATACGTCTATGTTAGGCTTATTTCTGACAAAGATTGTGGTGCAAAGGTCCTTAGCACCGCAATCTGCATACATTTCCCACTCATGCCAGGTCTAAAAAATGATGACGTGGGCAGGCAAAGGGATACAGTTATGGCCATCCAAATTTTGGATACCACCGCCATACATTGACCGGATAACACCTCTGCACGGTGACCGGATAACACCGCCATACCATGGCCAAGTAAAAGGGTATAAGAGGGCACAATGCAGGATATAAGATGGCACACTACAGGGTGAGGAGCACAGTACAGGGTGGGGGGCACAGTCACATGACCCTGTGACTTTAGAAGGTCCTTATGATAAATGTGGTTCATATGCCACCATAATAAGAGGCAGAGGAGTGAGACAAGGGTGTGATTATGTGGCTAGAGATAAAAAATGTAACTGTCAGCAAGTGCAGGCCCCAAAAATTAGCCAATAGGCATTCACCTGACAGCAAAGAACTTTGGATACTGTGGCTAAAGGTACATTAGGCAGTCACAGGATAAATATGTAACTGTCGGCCAGTACAGGCCCCAAAAGTTAGGCATTCAATGCCGCTGTATTTACCTAAGACAGGGACCATGATTTGTTCTTGGTTGTGACGGATATTGAGGAAATTCAATCAAACGTAGTCGACTCATCACATGTGTTGAATTCCTCCGAGATCCATGCCTCATTCATTTTTATAAATGTGAGGTAGTCAACAATGTCATGAGCTAGGCAAGTGTGCTTATCGGTCACGATCCCCCCTGCTGTGCTGAACGTCCTTACGGACAGGACACTGGACGAGGGGCAAGCCAAGAGTTCCATGGCAAATTGTGCCAGCTCTGGCCACAGGTCATGAATGCACACCCAGTAGTCCAGGGGTTCATCACTTCTCAAAGCATCCACATTGTCCGTTAACCCGATGTAGTTGGACACCTGTGGGTCTATGCGTTCCCTGAGGCTGAATCCGGAGGGCGACTGTCGATGGGTTGGATGCAAGAATGATCTCATATCCAAAGTGACCAACCGATCTTTTTGCATGCGTGGTAGGATTGATTGGTACCCGCAACTGTTTCTCTGTGAGTGGAAATTCCTCTGCCAGTGCCTGCAAAAGTAGAATGCAGCATTTCACGAAGCAAGGCCTGGAAGTGCTGCATTCTGACAACCCTCTGTGATGGTGGTAACATTTACGCCATTTTGTGTTTGTACCGGGGGGTCTAAGTACATTGCCACCCAGTACTGTTCCTTGCCCTTTATGCTTTTAATACGGGGGTTCCTCTTCAAACACTGGAGCATGAAGGCCCCCATTTGCACTAAACTGGAAGTGTTGGAGTGGCCTGGCTCCTGCTCATCATCCAGGATATTGTTGTCCTTGTTCTCCTCCCCCCAGTCACGGACAACACCAGGGATCCCAAAAACATTTAAAGCATGTTCTTCTTGCTCCTCCTCCGCCCCGGCACCATCCTCATCTGACTCCTCTTCAGACTTCTGTTGTTGACTTGTCTCAGATGAAGTAGCCCCCCCCGGGCATTCATCCAGCATTGCAACTTCCTGCTCCTGGCTGCAACTGACCAGTTTGGTGATCTCATCAAATGCCGCAGAAGTCTGCATTCATGGCGCATGAGCAGCCACTGGCGCGGTGAAAAAAAACAATCTCCCCAAAACCTGTCCTGCCGCAGAGTTCGTACAGGTAATCGTTTCTGCTGGAGCAGCCTATTAAGCAGATACAAGGTGGAGTTCCTGTCACAACCAGACAGCTGAGAAGCTCTGACAGAGGCCTTTCAGAACCTCCTCCTTGAGTTTTCTTTGTTGTGGTATTCAGTTCCTCATCTCGTTAGCCTCTCTCAGCTGTCATGTAGTTGGACTGATTTCTTCCCTTTAAATTCCTCCCCATAATGCTTTACTGGGCGGCTTATACTTCTTCCTGGAGTGTGTGTGCATGCTGATCCTGTTTCCCAGTCTGCTACAAAGTTAAGTGCTGTACATTTATCTGTTATGTTCTGTTTGCTGGATCCCAGGTGACCCTGACTCCCTCCGTGTCTGGTGTAGGGAGCCGGTGGTCGTGTCCCCTCACTATTGTAGGGTGTTCAGGGGTTATATAGTCGAGGTACGTGGATATGCAACCATCCACCTTTGGGATCTTTGCATAGGCTGAGCAGCCAAGGAAAGTGCTAGGTCTTGTGCAGGGGTCTCCCTTTGGTTCCTTAGCTTTGGATCCAGTGAGTCATATATGCATGTTGCTTTGTCTTGTTTCCTGTACACCGTCCGTGACATTATAAGCCGCCAAAACCGTCTCAAGCATCGATCCGGTTTCACTTTTGGCTGAATGCCTTCAGGGTTTTTCATTGGAGGTAGCTGATCTCCGCAGGACTTTTTCTCAGCTTCAAGTGACCGGTTCAGTTGGCGTTTATGGAGTTTGTTCTGAGCCTAAGATCTCGCTCCCGGATACGTTTTCCGGGGGTAGTGAGAATTTAGTGCGTTTTAGAGAGGCTTGCAAACTCCATTTTCGTCTTCTTCCCCATTCCTCTGGTGATGAGGAACGGAGGGTGGGGATCATTATATATCGCTGCTCAGGGGTAACGCTCAGTCCTGGGCCTTTTCGCTGCCGGAGGGGGCACGGCCCCTCCGTTCAGTGAATGAATTCTTTTTAGCCCTGGGTCAGATATATGAGGATCCGGATCGTATTGCTCTGGCTGAGTCTAGACTACGTCTATTATGCCAGGGTAAACAATCCGCAGAGATATACTGCTCAGAATTTCGGAGATGGGCAGCTGATACTGGTTGGAATGATGCTGCACTCCGAAGTCAATTTTGCCATGGTCTTTCAGAGGGATTGAAAGATGCATTTGCCTTTCATGAAAGGCCTATTTCCTTGGACTCGGCTATGTCTCAGGCCATTCGTATTGACAGGCGTCTTAGAGAGAGAGGAGAGATCTCTCCTTCCTGTCATACTCAGTCCCAGGACAGTGCAGCGGTCTCATTCTATGCGCAGGGGTCTCAGTCGCTGTCAGCCCCTTCTGAGCAGGAGCCCATGCAGCTGGGGTTGATTGCCTCTGACAATAGAAGATTCAGCCCGCATGGGAAGGTTTGTTTTTGTTGTGGAGGTATAAATCATTTGGCAAATGTTTGTCCCTCTAGGAGATTCAGGCAGTTCTCTGGGAGTAATAAAGAAACAAAGAGGAAAAAATCTTTAAAAAATGTTCCGTCTGTTACTATTGGCAGGGTTGAGGCGGAAATTGAAGGTTTTTCGTTTGCTTGTAGTTCCCGTTTTGTCCTGCCTGCTAGGGTGGCGCTAGAGAACAAGAGCATTTTTTGTGAAATTTTTGTGGATAGTGGAGCAGCGATCAATCTCATTGATAGTCAGTTTGCAATAACTCATGGTTTCCAGGTGTGCACTTTGGGAAAGGATATTCCTGTTTTTGCTATTGATTCAGCTCCACTTTCTCAGAAATCATTAAAGGGCATAGTTCACAATATCCGTTTAATTGTGAGTGATGCTCATGTTGAGGATGTGTCATGTTTCGTCCTTAGCGATTTGCCTACTCCTCTAGTGTTGGGGCTACCCTGGCTCACTAAACATAATCCCACCATTGATTGGCAAGCGAGGCAAATAAATGGTTGGAGTGACTTTTGCAGAGAGAATTGCCTCACGACATCTGTTTCTGAGGTTGCTACTAAGACTGTACCATCTTTTCTCTCTGAATTTTCGGATGTCTTCTCTGAGAGTGGAGTTCAGGATTTGCCCCCGCACAGGGAGTACGATTGCCCTATTTATCTCATCCCAGGCGCCAAGCTGCCTAGATCTTGTTTATACAATCTTTCCCAACCTGAAAGGATCGCTATGCGTGCTTATATCTCTGAGAGTCTGAGAAAAGGACACATACGACCCTCGAAGTCACCTGTTGCTGCTGTTTTTTTCTTTGTTAAGAAAAAAGATGGTTCTTTAAGACCTTGTCTGGATTTCATGGAGCTGAACAGTATCACTATTCGTGACCCTTATCCGCTTCCTCTAATCCCGGACCTGTTTAACCAGGTTGTTGGGGCTAAAGTATTTTCCAAATTAGATCTAAGAGGGGCATACAACCTGGTCAGGGTCAGAGAAGGAGACAAATGGAAGACGGCCTTCAATACCCCTGAGGGCCATTTTGAAATTTGGTTATGCCTTTTGGTTTGATGAATGCCCCAGCCGTTTTTCAGCATTTCGTGAACAGCATTTTTTATCATTTGATGGGAAAATTTGTATTAGTGTATTTGGATGACATTTTGATTTTTTCTCCTGATTTCAAAACTCATAAGGAACATTTACGTCAGGTCTTGCTCATACTGCGGGAGAATAAATTATATGCGAAACTGGAAAAATGTGTGTTTGTGGTTCCAGAAATTCAATTTCTGGGGTTTCTTCTCTCCGCTTCTGGTTTTCGCATGGACCCCGAGAAGGTCCGCGCTGTGCTTGAGTGGGAGCTTCCTGAGAATCAGAAGGCGCTGATGCGTTTTTTGGGCTTTGCCAATTATTACAGGAAGTTTATTTTAAATTATTCCTCTATTGTTAAACCATTCACTGATATGACCAGAAAGGGGGTAGATTTTTCTTCTTGGTCGGTAGAGGCGCGTAAGGCTTTTTCTAATATCAAGGAGAGTTTTGCTTCCGCTCCCATCTTGGTGCAACCTGATATTTCTTTACCCTTCATAGTTGAGGTTGATGCTTCTGAGGTGGGTGTGGGTGCGGTCTTGTCTTAGGGTTCCTCTCCTGCCAAATGGCGACCGTGTTCCTTTTTCTCGAAAAAACTCTCCTCCGCAGAAAGAAATTATGATGTGGGAGATAGGGAATTGTTGGCCATCAAGTTGGCTTTTGAGGAATGGCACCATTGGCTGGATGGAGCCAGACACCCTATTACCGTGTTTACTGACCATAAAAATCTGGCCTACTTGGAGTCAGCCAAGCGTCTGAACCCGAGACAGGCCAGATGGTCTTTGTTCTTTTCAAGATTTAATTTTGTTGTCACGTTCCGCCCTGGAGTAAAGAATGTGAAGGCAAATGCCCTGTCACGTTGTTTTCCGGGAGGCGGGAATTTTGAAGACCCGGGTCCCATTTTGGCTGAAGGTGTGGTGGTCTCTGCTCTTTTTTCTGAATTGGAGGCAGAGGTGCAGGCAGCCCAGTCAGAGGCTCCTGATCTTTGTCCTCCTGGGAGGTTGTTTGTGCCTCTCGCTTTAAGACACAGGATTTTTAAGGAACACCACGATACGGTCCTTGCTGGGCACCCGGGGGCAAGAGCCACACTGGATCTCATCGCTCGGAGATTCTGGTGGCCTGCGCTTCGTAAGTCGGTTGAGGGTTTTGTGGCAGCCTGTGAGACGTGCGCTCGTGCCAAAGTCCCTCATTCGCGGCCATCAGGTCCTCTCCTTCCCTTACCCATTCCTTCCCGTCCTTGGACACATCTGTCCATGGACTTCATAACTGACCTGCCTCGTTCCTCGGGGAAGACTGTGATTCTGGTGGTGGTGGACCGTTTTAGCAAAATGGTGCATTTCATCCCTTTTCCTGGTTTGCCAAATACTAAAAAGCTGGCGCAGGCATTTATTGATCACATTGTCAAATTGCATGGTATTCCTTCAGACATAGTCTCTGATAGGGGCACACAGTTTGTTTCCAGATTCTGGAAGGCTTTCTGTTCTCGCTTGGGGGTTCGGTTGTCATTCTCTTCTGCTTTCCACCCACAGTCTTCTGGTTTACCTGATGAGGACAGATTTTCCTCGTCTTTGTCATCTATTTGGCAAAAGATTCAGGATAATCTAAAGAGCATGAGTGAGAGATA
This sequence comes from Bufo gargarizans, assembly GCF_014858855.1. Lineage (NCBI taxonomy): Eukaryota > Metazoa > Chordata > Amphibia > Anura > Bufonidae > Bufo > Bufo gargarizans. The sequence continues at coordinate 685,065,698 of NC_058081.1, read as the reverse complement.
TAAGCGTGTGGCAGATAAGAGACGTGTGCTTGGTCCGGACCTGAATGTTGGTAATCTGGTGTGGTTGTCTACCAAGAATATCAAATTGAAGGTTCCCTCCTGGAAGTTGGGTCCTAGGTTTATTGGGCCTTACAAAATCCTGTCTGTCATCAATCCTGTTGCCTACCGTCTTGATCTTCCTCAGACTTGGAAAATCCATAATGTTTTTCATAAGTCCTTATTGAAACCTTATGTTCAACCCATTGTACCCTCGCCTTTGCCTCCTCCTCCTCCGATTATGGTTGATGGGAATATTGAATTTCAGGTCTCTAGGATTGTGGATTCTCGTCTTGTCCGCGGTTCTCTTCAGTACCTTGTTCATTGGGAGGGTTATGGTCCTGAGGAGAGGATGTGGGTCCCAGTGACGGACATTAAGGCCTCTCGTCTCATCAGTAGTGTTGAGCGCGAATATTCGAATTGCGAATTTTTTTCTCGAATATCGCAATTTCGAGATTTCGCGAATATTTAGAATATCGTTCTATATATTCGCGAATTCGAATATTCGTTTTTTTTTTTATTATTATATTTTTTTCTTTCCCACTTCTCTAAAGTTGTTCTTACCTGTCCTTTGGATTCCTGGCTTCCTGGCTGCTCCAGTCAGTGGCGTTTTCAACTTACTGCTATATTCCATATTAGCTAAATTACAATCTAATCTATATGTGTATTTTACGAAATTTCGCAAATTGCGATGCGAGTAATATAATACGAAATAATCGCATGAAGATTTCAACTTAGCAGTGCTATATTCCATATTCTAGCCTAATATGGAATATAGCTGTGCTGAGTTAGCACTGCTCTATTCCACACTAGGCTAGAATATGGAATATAGCAGTGCTAAGTTGAAATCTTCATGCGATTATTTCGTATTATATTACTCGCATCGCAATTTCGACTTTTGCAAATGTTCTTAATATTGCTCTAACTTCGTCTCTTAGAATATTACGAATATTCTAAAAGACGAAGTTAGAGCAATATTACGAAATTTCGTAAAATACACATATAGATTGTAATTTAGCTAATATAGTGCTATAATCCCTTTTTTTCCCTCAAATTTTTTTTTGCCTCTTCTGAACTTAAGTTTTGTAAAATATGTACACTATTAAAAAATATTACTATAGCAGTATATTAGCTTAAATACAATCTATGTGTATTTTACGAAATTTCGTAATATTGCTCTAACTTCGTCTTTTAGAAATTTCGTAATATTGCTCTAACTTCGTCTTTTAGAATATTCGTAATATTCTAAGAGACGAAGTTAGAGCCATATTAAGAACATTTGCAAAAGTCGAAATTGCGATGCGAGTAATGTAATACGAAATAATCGCATGAAGATTTCAACTTAGCACTGCTATATTCCATATTCTAGCCTAGTGTGGAATAGAGCAGTGCTAACTTAGCACAGCTATATTCCATATTAGGCTAGAATATGGAATATAGCAGTGCTAAGTTGAAATCTTCATGCGATTATTTCGTATTATATTTCTCGCATCGCAATTTCGGCTTTTGGAAATGTTCTTAATATTGCTCTAACTTCGTCTCTTAGAATATTACGAATATTCTAAAAGACGAAGTTAGAGCAATATTACGAAATTTCTAAAAGACGAAGTTAGAGCAATATTACGAAATTTCGTAAAATACACATAGATTGTATTTAAGCTAATATACTGCTATAGTAATATTTTTTAATAGTGTACATATTTTACAAAACTTAAGTTCAGAAGAGGCAAAAAAAAATTAGAGGAAAAAAAAGGGATTATAGCACTATATTAGCTAAATTACAATCTATATGTGTATTTTACGAAATTTCGTAATATTGCTCTAACTTCGTCTTTTAGAATATTCGTAATATTCTAAGAAACGAAGTTAGAGCAATCACGAAATTTCGTAAAATACACATATTAGCCTAGCCATAGTCAATTAGCATAGGAATGTTGCCTTATACTATCAAGATAAATAATCGCAATACGCGAAAAAAAAATTCGGATATTATTCGCGATAATTGAAATAATTACGAATATTCGATTTCGACGAATATAACACGAATATTCATTCGAATATTCGCGAAATATCGCGAAATCGAATATGGCACCTCCCGCTCATCACTACTCATCAGGGCTTTCCATAGGTCCCATCCTGAGAAGGTGGGTTCTGAGTGTCCGGAGTCCACTCGTAGAGGGAGGGGTACTGTCACAACCAGACAGCTGAGAAGCTCTGACAGAGGCCTTTCAGAACCTCCTCCTTGAGTTTTCTTTGTTGTGGTATTCAGTTCCTCATCTCGTTAGCCTCTCTCAGCTGTCATGTAGTTGGACTGATTGCTTCCCTTTAATTTCCTCCCCATAATGCTTTACTGGGCGGCTTATACTTCTTCCTGGAGTGTGTGTGCATGCTGATCCTGTTTCCCAGTCTGCTACAAAGTTAAGTGCTGTACATTTATCTGTTATGTTCTGTTTGCTGGATCCCAGGTGACCCTGACTCCCTCCGTGTCTGGTGTAGGGAGCCGGTGGTCGTGTCCCCTCACTATTGTAGGGTGTTCAGGGGTTATATAGTCGAGGTACGTGGATATGCAACCATCCACCTTTGGGATCTTTGCATAGGCTGAGCAGCCAGGGAAAGTGCTAGGTCTTGTGCAGGGGTCTCCCTTTGGTTCCTTAGCTTTGGATCCAGTGAGTCATATATGCATGTTGCTTTGTCTTGTTTCCTGTACACCGTCCGTGACAGTTCCATAGCGTCAGGTGGTGTCATCGCTGAATGTCAGCAAGGCGAGCCATGGCCATGTAAGATCTTCTAAAATGGCCAGAGATTTTTCTGGCCTGCCACAAGACGTCCTGGACCCCGGGGTATTTAGCAATGAATCGCTGCACAACTAAGTTCAAGACTCGTGCCATGCATGGCACGTGTGTCATTTTGCCCTGTTTCAGCGCGTTTAGCAGATTGGCACCATTGTCGCACACCACTTTACCAACTGTCTAATTGAGCTGGGTTAGCCACTGATCGGGCTGTGACCGCAAAGCTGAAATGAGTGCATATCCGGTGTGGCTCTTGGCTTCCAGGCACAACAGACTCAGCACAGCATGGCAATGTCTCATCTGGCACATCAAATAGGTTCTGTGGAGCTTAGGGGCACAGCAGAAGAGACTGTAGCAGCGGAAAAGGAGGAGTCAGCAGAGTAGGAGGAGGAGAAGAAGAGGCAGGCCTGCATGCAATCCGTGGCGGTAACACCAAATCTACATGGGTGCCACGGGTTGCATGCTTTATGGCCGTAAGAATCTTCACCCAGTGGGCAGTAAAAGTTATGTACCTTCCCTGCCTGTGATTGCTAGACCACGTGTCTGTAGTCAGATGTATCTTGGCTCCGAGTCTAGCAGTTTATATGGCAGTAGTTGGCGGACTAGCAGTTCTGACAAGTTGGGCAAGAGGGTTATCCGGCGTCATCAACTTTTTTCTCTCGAACATTTGGGGCAAAGCTAAATGCACTATATAGAAAGAATATAATTGGTATATAACACCCCTTCATCAATCAGTTTCTAATGGGGGCCAACTGGTAAATCACACCAGTAGAAATTATTTCTTCAAATAGTATTTTTCACTCTGTGTAGATGCGGTAACGCAGCAAAACTGCAAACAAATGCTGCACTACCTAAATCAGGCATGTCCAAACTGCGGCCCTCCAGCTGTTGCAAAACTACAGCTGTAAGCTATCCAGGCATGCTGGGAGTTGTAGTTTTGCAACAGCTGGAGGGCCGCTGTAATGACCGGCGTCACGCAAAGGGAGGGAAAAGGGAAGGCCCTGCCCAAGGGAGAGGGAAAGGTGGTGACCCCTGACTCACCTTGCGGCTGGCACCTGACTGCCCTGACGTCCCTAGACGGGTTCCTCACCCGTACGCCGATCACGTGCCTAAACCCTGGCTTTCCCTAAGATGAGCCCTAGGTAGTGAACGGGCCGGTGGGATCGCTAGTCCGCACCACTGAAAACTCCAAGGAGAGGACAGACAATACAGACAAACATATAATCCCAGGTGGGCGACAACAGCAGACCACAAAGGCCCAACAGGGATCCGGAGGGTAACGTTCTGGAACAACAACCAGGAAACGCAGCAACACAGCTCCAGTGGGTCAGTATAGAAGTCCAGGCAGGAAGCTCTATATCTGGCAACCAGAGAAGTGTGAGAGGGGAATATAAGGAGGTTGGGAGTGCTGGACAAGGAACAGCTGAGGAGAAGGAGCTACGGATCCCTGAGTGAGCTAAAAAGGATTGCAAAGCAAACCCAGAAAGCTACCATAAAGAAACAGCCCTATGTTTCTACTTAGAGCGCGCAGCCAACCGCTGCGACTTCCTGACCCCGGGTATAACAGAGTCAGGCGTGGTTCTTGACACCCTCGTGACAGCCGCAGTTTGGACATGCCTGACCTAAATGCACTATATAGAAAGAATATTATTGATATATAGAACCCCTGCTTCAATCTGTTTTTATTTACCCCTCAGTAAGTCACACCTATCGATAGCACACCTATACCACTCATTAAAAGGACTTTTGTGGCCCTATTAGCTAGTGATTTGTGTCCCTAACAGCCTGTCCCTGCTCCATACAGCAACCTTTCCCTACACTGGCAAAAGACTGAATGTAAAATGGCGGCCAGATCAGGTTTATTTATAAGGTAGGGGGTTTGTCCATGTGCTGAAATGTCTAAATTAGCTGTCCTATCCCACCTGATGGATGTGTCATGGGCCAAAGTTCGGAGCAAAGCAAAAGAATATGGCAGATGCGAATATCGCAATATGTTTTCTTGTTCAACGAACAGTAAATGAGAAAAGTTTGCAGCGAAACGACTGCCGGGCGAACTACAAGGCCATCCTTATTTGCGTAGCTGAAGGCAAACCTGGTGCCCATGGCGGTACCCCTAAACTATTATATAAAGCTGAGTGTATGTGTGTGTGTGTATGTCCGCTAAAGGAATCCAACCTGTTGCATTTACAATCAAAACATTTGGCACACAGGTACATCAGGTGTCCGGGAAGGTTTTAGAACAGGTCTCAGCTATCTACGTTGTACCGTTTCTGAGATATTCCCCCAAAAATGCATTAGCCAATAGAAGCTTGGTCACATGACCCTTATCAGCCAATAGAAACTCGCAGGTCCTCCAGCCTCCACATACAGTTTTACTCCAGGTTTCCATAACAACCCAGCCATTTATCTTCACTGCTGTGGGTCAGCTTTAAAGGAAATCTGTCACCAGGATAATCACTATTGCAGTAAAGCCATGGCCTAATAGCACTTATTACCTTATTTCAAGATGTGCCTTTGTTCTAGAAATAGATGTTTTTATCCTCTAAAAATCCAGTTTATTTGGTATGCAAATGAGCCAGTAAGGTGCCCAGAGGGCGTCACTCTTGCAGGAAGGCGCCCAGACACGCTCCCTGCCACAATGTGTCCACCCTCAAAAGACAAAATTAAAGCCACGCCTCCAGGTTCCTCTAAGCCATGCCTCCTGATCTGGTTAGGCCACACACCCTCCCACTACTTAGCTGACAGGGATTGAAAAAATGAAGTTAAAAATCAACTTCTGGGTCCCACTAGGCCACGCCCCTAATTCAGTTTTGTCACGCCCCCTCCCTCTTCGTAGCTGACAGGGATTGAAAAAATGAAGTTAAAAATCAACTTCTGTCAGCTGCAGAGTTGGGAGGGAGGGTGACCTTCTCCCTGCAGCTCGCACTCAGACAGCACAGTGCTGCTTTATGAGAGTGAGCTGTTCAAAAGGACAACCCTGTGTCCATCCAGGCCCTACACCAGATGGAGGACAGGGAGTCTGAAAGCCGGACTGTCCGGCCTAAAACTGGACCGCTGGCCACCCTAGGGGCAGACTGCTATGGAGGTCACAGTTAAGGGGATAGTTGGCTATGAAGGTCAGTGTTAAGGGGCAGATTGCTGTAAAGGCCACTGTTAAGGGGGCGGGCCCCTGTGGAGGTCACTGTCAAGGGGGTGGTGTGCTGTCAAACTCACTGTTAAAGGGGAAGGCAGCTGTAAAGGTCAAAGTGAAGGGGGTGGGCTGTTGTGGAGGTCCAATTTTAATGGACGGGGCACTGTGGGGGGGTCAGTGTTAAGGGGTGGGGGGCTGTAGAGGTCACTGTTAAGGGGACGGGGTGCTGTAGATGTCACTGTTATAGTGGATAGTGTTGATATCTTTTAACACACACAAACATTAAATTAAATAGATTAAATATACCTGAGCGAAGCCGGGTCCTTCAGCTAGTCTGCAAGTAAAAATCAGAACCATAATAAAAATAATTTAGATGCAAGATGTATTTTACACCCTCTACTGAGAAATCTATCTGGTCCTCCTGGAGGTCACCACTACACAATAATCTATTTATTAAGGCATTCAATCCTTGTGAATGATCTATAATCGTATATAGTGAATGTACATCCATGGTTCCTAAAATCCAATCATCCTCTATTTTCAAATTCTCTAATATTACTATGATATCTGTTGTGTCTTTAATGTATGAAGGTGTATTCTTTACTATCGGATGTAATAACCTGTCTATATATTGGGATACATTTGATGTGATAGAACCTATACCCGAAATGATAGGTCTACCAGGTAGGTTCTGCAGACTTGTGAATTTTAGGAATGCAATAAAATACTGGTACTCTCTGTTGTGTTTTTGTTATGAACGTGTATTCTTGCTCCAATAGAATACCCTTCATACGTCCTTTCTCACAAGACTTGACTAATTCTCCCAAATAGTCCTGTGTCGGATCTCTTTTAGGGGTCTGTAGGTGTCCTTATCCGTTAATTGTTTAATACACTCTCTATTATAATCCTCTGAATCTAATACAACAATGGCCCCCCCTTATCCGCAGGTCTTATGGTAATATTTTAAGATTGTTGTAACTGTTTAATAGCCTGAATCTCTTGATTTGACTATTTTTTTTCTTATTAATGTTTCTCAATTTCCTAATATCTGATTCTACACTCCTTCGGATTGTTGCACTTTCTTGTCCGATTTCATTTTTAAATTTTATTTTTTAGATTTCAGTTTTAATCCTGTAGGTATGTATTTAGATGAATCTGAATCGTTTTTTAAAATCAGATTTTTTTTTTTTTATAATATTTTTTCAAGCAAAGCTTTCCAATACTTTTCTGCTCATTGGCGTCCCACGTGATCGGACTCTCCCCTGGAAGGTTGGTGGGAGCGCGCTTGTATGGCTTAGAATAGTCCAAGTTTCTTAAGCCAAATTCTTTCTGTAACCGCCGGTCATCCTAGCAGGGCCGGCGCTTCCATATAGACAAGGGAGGGAATTTGCCCCTGGGCCCGCTGAGTCCTTAAGGGCCCCCCACGCCGGCTCGCAACTAACTTTATTTTCGTGGTGGCAGCAGCAGTAGGACAGCCACACAGGGAGATGAGCGCTTCCATTGTGGAAGCGCTAATCTCCATAGTCATCTGTATCGCCGTCCTCAGGACAGCGATACAGATGGCAGTGCTGTTGGGCAGTGGAGGGAGAGGCGTGTCCCTTCCCCTTCCTCTGATAGGCTGCCAGACTAGTGAGCCGTACAGCGCAGGACACAGGCTGGAAGAGGCCTGCATCGCATTGCTGACATGGAGGTAAGTATAAGTGTGTTTTCCATTTTTTTTTTATATGTGTACAATACTGGTGGCTACTGGCACATGTTGATGATGGGGGGCTCTGGCTACTGGCACATGATATGGGGGGCTCAGGCTACTGGCACATAATCAGGGGGGCTCTGGCTACTGGCACATGATGGGGGGCCTCTGGCTACTGGCAGATGATGGGGGGCCTCTGGCTACTGGCACATGATGGGGGGACTCTGGCTACTGGCACATTATAGGGAGGGCTCTGACTACTGGCACATGAAATGGGGGGGCTCTGGCTACTGACACATGATGGGGGGGCTCTGTCTACTGGCACATGGGGCTCTGGCTACTGGCACATAATAGGGGGCTCTGGCTACTGGCACATAATATGGGGGGGCTCTGGCACATGATATGGAGGGGCTCTGGCTGCTGGCACATGATGGGGGGCCTCTGGCTACTGGCACATGATGTGGGGACTCTAGCTACTGGCACATGATAGGGGGGGCTCTGGCTATTGGAACATAAAATGGGTGGGCTCTGGCTACTGACACATGATGGGGGTCTCTGTCTACTGACACATTATGGTGTGTACTATGGGGAAGGGGGAGAGGAGTACTATGGGGTCATCTACGGGGGGCACTAAGAAGGGGTATTTTATACTGGCACATTATGAGGGCACTATGGGGACATTAGCTCAACTGGGGGCATTACAAGGGGGTATTTTTTGCAGTGTCACATTATAAGGAGAATCATTTCTACTGGGGGGGGACATTATGGTGGGCTTTATTACTCCCCCATGGTATTAGCCCCCTAGTAGCATCACCAGCCCCTCCCTGCTCTGCTATCCTTCTGCCCCTTGTCCAAATCCTTATTATGAAATCTTTCTCATTAGGATAAAACACAACATAAGCTCCACCGAGCCCGCGGCCAAAGTGTTGAAGTGGTGTCCGAGATCCCCAAGGGCCAAGCCAAGTAATTGTAAGTTTTTATGTGAAATATATTTGTTATACACATATAGCCTACACTGTGCCCCACAATATACAGTACAGTTTATTCTGTAAAAGTCATCAAGTGTCATGGGGGGGCCCTTATTGTTTTTCGCCCCAGGGCCCCATTTCACCTAGAATCGGCCCTGCATCCTAGGCAGCTCGGTCAGGGGTCTTTTGGGGCTGCTTATAGTACCAAACGCGTTTCAGAACAACAAGCTCCTTCCTCAGTGGCTCCTATTCTCACTCCCCACTTCCTGATTTTTATACCCAAAATATGGGTGCACCGGCTTATTCCATAGGTTTCACAAAATATTGGGATGGATTCCTGGATGGGTATATATGCTTAGCAAAAAGAATAGCATAAGTCCATATAATATACAGATTTCCTTAATGCCTCATTGAATATAGTCTTATTGAGCAATACCCATTTAAGGTGATAAGTATACAGGCAAGAAGACGCATCAGATCACGGAAAAAATGCATCAGATCATGGAAAAACACATATGCGTTTGTGGTGCGATTTAGATGCGATTTCAATGTATTATCCATAATAGCCATATATCTATCACTGTATGTCTTTCAAAGAGGGTATATATGTTATTCCCCCATAAATATCATATCAATTCTATACTAGTACAATCAATAGTACTACATACGGTATTATTCTGGAGAAATAAATTAACTTAAAGGGTTTCTGTCACCAGATTTAACCCTATTAAGCAATGTGCTAATGTCAGCTAAACCTAACTAGCCTATTCCTACTTGTATCAGTGCCCCCGTTAAGCCAGAAATCAAACTGTCATAATATGCTAATTAGCCTCTAGGAGCGGGGGGGGGGGGGGGCGTTGTTCCTGCTCCTAGAGGCTCCGTTCTCCCACCTCTGTCACCTCCTTCAATGTCCTGATGACAGGGCCAGGCAGCGCTCGCATCCGTCTGCCAGCCCTGTGCTCTGGTGAAATCTCGCGCCGTTCAGTATTCAGCGCAGGCGCAGTGAGGTAGCTGGCAGCCGGAAAGCGTCTTTCCCTCACCGCGCCTGCGCCAAATACTGAACGGCGTGAGATTTCACCAGAGCACAGGGCTGGCAGACGAATGTGAGCGCTGCCTGGCCCTGTCAATCAGAACGGAGCCTCTAGGAGCAGGAACAACGCCCCCCCCCCCCGATCCTACAGGCTAATTAGCATATTATGAAAGTTAGATTTATGGCTTAACGGGGGCACTGATACAAGTAGGAATAGGCTAGTTAAGTTAAGCTGACATTAGCACATCGCTTAATAGCTTAATAGGGTTAAATCTGGTGACAGAAACCCTATAACTATGTTGCTAAGAAGGTGTGCACGCGTTCTTTGCAACATAATTAAGTTAATTAATTTCTCCGTCCCCACCCCACACCTGCAAGTATGCTCAAATATAGATGTAATTGCTGACACATGACACAGATTGACTATTGTCATAAATATCCGATAAATATGGCCCTGTCTCTATGATATGTAAGTGAACCACATACCATCTAGGTTTATTGGAAAAACGTGGGATAATTTATGAAATAATAATTTATTTTATTATCAGTTTACCTGTTGAACACACCCAAAAAAATGTAAATTTGAAAATGACGCATATCCTCCTACGTCCCACCTGTATACTTAAATACCCCCAACCAAGTGCTTCATCACAGAAGACGACGGTCAGGAGTTCATCATGATGTCTCCTCTTGGATTTCTGATCCTCTTTTCAGTTCTTGCAGCGAAAAGTAAGACTTTTTTCTTTGGTTTATAGTTGTGAAGAATGATCAGAGGCTGGACCGGCCTTACAGCATAACTTTTATTGAAAACCCATAAATTCCATCGATACAGAAAGAAGAAAGTGGGTCCAATCATCCATTTCACCTGTAACCGCTAAAGGGCCAAGAAAGCCCAACATCGCTAGATCCATAACATTATTTTTCCTATATGTGGCTGTAGGAGGGCTTTTTTGTTGGATGAGTTGGATTTTTTTAATGGCACCATGTTGGGGTACATACTGTATTTTACAGGTCAGGTATATATAGAATGCAGTAGCATGATTTAGGCAAATTATAAAATAACTCTAAGGCTACATTCACAGGAACGTATGTTGTTTCCGTGTCCGCTCCTTTTTTTTTGTGGATAGGATGTGGATCCATTCATTTCAATGGGTCCGCAAAACATGCGGACAGCACACCTTGTGTTATCCGCATCTGTATGTCTGTTCCGTAGCCCCACCAAATCAAAACAAAACCTGTCCTATTCTTGTCAGTTTTGCGGACAAGGATAAGCATTGTTACAATGGATCATCATACGAACGTCATCAGTTTTTTTTTTCTTTTTTTGCAGACCAGCAATTTGCGGGTCACAAAACGCATACAGTCGTGTGTATGTAGCCTTAGGCTACTTTCACATCAGTGCTTTGGCAATCCAATATTTAGATTGGGCAGAGGATCCCAAAACGGACCCAAAAGGGATTGTTTTGTCCCCATTCATTGCCAACGGGGACAAGACTGATCAGTATGGATCAGTTCCGTTTTGTTGTAGTTTGTGACCAGACACAAAATCGTAGCAAGCTGTGGTTTTGAGCCCGGCCTGCGAAACTGAACCAACCGGATCTAGCATGAAAATCAATGTACTTCAATAGTGTTGAACCATTACTAAAAAATTAAATCTGATCTGTTACCCATTGACGATTATTTTCATGATGGATCTGGTTTGTTCCGTTTCGATTTAATACAACCAACGGAACCAGGGCTCTGGAGTCGGAGTCGGTGTCCCTTTTGGTGGAGTTGGAGTCGTTATAAAATGGACCGACTCAGACTTAAAAAATATATAATAAATTGGTGCAGTTAGTTCAATGCAGTTTGTGCTGAATATTTTTTCATATGAATTTGGGAAAATTATGAAATGTCCTATAATGTCTGTTCTATTCCTGATGTAAGGATCTAGGCTTTTAGTTGAGATGAATGTGTGCTGCCCTTTATGTAGGTGCTCAGTAGTGAAGCTCCTCCGCTACAGATCAGAGGAACAAGGCACTGGGAAGGAATGGCTGCACTCACCTCAGATCTGCTAGAGAAAACAGGATTAAAGGGGACCTGTCTCCTCCCAAAACCATCCCAAGCCGCCAGCAGTACCTGCGTGTAGCCAGCAGTGTGTTTCTGATGATGCCTTTCTTCCTGAAGGCAAATGCAGCAAAAGTACTGAAAACTTTATTTTATCCCCTGCCTGCAATAATTTCTAGTCATGCTTGAAGTCAAGCGGGCAGCCGCCTCCTTGCTTCAAGTCACGGTAACCATGCCCCCTTCGCTGCCCCTTCGTGGTGACGAACAGCGCTCATGCACAAGAGTTCGACTGCCTTTGCTGAACAGCCAGCTGTCAGTTACAGCGAAGGGGCTGGTTACCGTGACTTGAAGTCAAGGAGGCCACTGCCTCCTTGACTTCAAGCATGTGTGGAGAAGCGCGCCGGGCATAAAACAACGTTTTCAGTACTTTTCCGTTTTGGACCGCTTGTAAGAGCCCTGAACGGATCTCACAAACGGAAAATCAAAACGCCACTGTGAAAGTAGCCTTACCCGCACAGCGTGTGAAAGAGCCCTTACAGATCACTGTTATTGTCAGATCTTATTTATCACCCTGGACTTAACCGCGCAGTGCCCCAAGATTCAAGTAGTGGCCGTATGACAGAGTGGGAAGGGAGGCAGCAGTAGTACCAGTGACAATAGTTGCCCCATAACAGAGTGGGTATGGGGGCTAACAGCAGTGGCAGTAACAGTGATAATGGTTGCCCCATAACAGAGTGAGGGGGGCTGCAGCAGTGGCATACAGCACAAGATGGTGGCAGATAACAGTAGTAGCAGAACCCAACAACAGCAGTTTGATAGCAAGGCCAATGGCATGCATATCCTTAGAAAAATGTTACATGTACTGTACATATCAATAGGCCAAGAAGGCCCATTGTAGGAATGGCAGTAAAGTCATCAGGTGGGTGGCATTAGGTATGTGGCAGCATCAGAATGGTGACAGCAGCACGTGGCCAGAAGAAACTGACCATTTTGCAGAATATTCCATTGTGCTAGCACATTACAGTGTGATCATTAGTTGCAGAATTATCTATTCTGTTGCATCAGGCACCGATGTCTGGAAATCCTGGTTGAGCCACGCCTGATTCATCTTCATGAAGGTTAGCCCCCACCACACTTTAGCCACATTACTGGCTGGGCAGAAAAGCATGCCATGACAAACTCCTCCAGTTGCAGCCCCACTTCAAGTTTGCATGCCCAGGAGTCCAGGGGATCTTGGATAATGGGCGACAGGGTGCACTCTAAGTATGCCATCAACTGCTGGTTGCGGTTCTGCTGCATGTCTGACTGCTGCTGGGTGGTTTCTTCAGTAGATGGCTTAAGGCCACATGCACATGACTGTATGTATTTTGCGGTTCGCAAAAAAGCAGATCCGTAAAAAATACAGATGACGTCTGTGTGCATTCCGTATTTTGCATAATGGAACCAATGTCTGTAATGCGGACAATAATAGGACATGTTCTATTTTTTTGCGGAACGGAAATAAGGACATATGGAAATAGAATGCACACGGAGTAACTTCCATTTTTTTTTTTGCGTAAGAAAATACTTTTGTGCGCATGAGGCCAAGAAGAATGCTCATCATAGATTCCAGACAAAAGTTGCTGCATATGGATCTGGTGCTTCTCCTGCCCACCTCTCCCATCAGTCATGGCAGCGGAGCATGAGCGCGGAGAGTACCACGGCTTTCTGAGGATGAGTGATGGTGCTTGTAGGCAGCAAGCAACTGACTACACAGCATGTCTCTATAGCAGTCCACTTTTGTCTCCCTCTCAGAAGGTCTAAAAAATGCCCACATTTTTGACCAGTTGCAAGGATATAACAATGTGGATAGCCAGTAGTCATCCCTCTGAGAAATTCTGAAAATACGTCTGTCACTACACAAACATAACAGTATGTATCTTGCCATTTGTGCAAGGAGCTCTGAGGGCCTCCCTGCCTCCATCTCCACTGCATACCTCCACAGTCTGTCAGGGTCATCTGTGTCTTGTTCGTCATCGCCCTCCAGCTCCTCCTGCTCCTCTCCTGTCATTTGGGCAGATAAACCACCTTTTTGTGTATAAAATTCCTGGAAGTTTATGTCCTCCTCCTCTGCCAGTTCATCCTCCTCAGGGCTCAGGTGGCTGTGAAATGTTGGTGCCACGTCTTCTGTCCCTTTGCCAGATTTGTCAGCATCCCCTCCAGGACGTGAAGAAGTGGAATGACATTATTCATCCCATAGTTCTGCTGAATGACAAATAAAGTGGCCTCCTCAAAGGACCTGAGGAAATGGCACGTTTCATACATGAGCTGCCACTGGCTAATGTGGAAGTTACACCGGGAAAGAGACCTGTCTATCTGCAGTATCAAAGGGCTTCTGTCACCCCACTAAAGTCATTATATATTTTTTTGTTGTGCTAGTTAAATTCCTTATACTGCGATATATGAAAATATAATGCTCTTACTTTCCTTCAGCAGTTTCTTCTGAAAACAAAATTTTATAATATGTTAATTAGGTCTCTACCAGCAAGTAGGGCGTCTACTTGCTGGTACCCGCCGCATTTACATATTATTAAACCCGCATTTACATATTATTAAAGTTAGTTTTTAGAAGAAACTGCTGAAGGAAAGTAAGTAAGAGCATTATATTTTCATATATCGCAGTATAAGGAATTTAACTAGCCTACAAAAAATGACTTTAGTGGGGTGACAGAAGCCCTTTAAGTCCGCTGTACAGACAGTCTAACATATGGAGCGTGGAGTTCCAATGGGTGGAAATGTTGCATATGGGGCAATGTTGGGAAAGAGCATTTTGCCTTTGGAGCTCAAGGAGGCTGTATTTTGCACAGTAAGAGTGGCTGAAGTTCATGGACAGTTTCCTGGACGTTTTTAACAGGTGCATAGATCAGCCCTCCCTGAAGCACAGACAAAATGTTCTTCCCATTATCAGTAACCATGGTTCCTATCTCCAGTTGGCGAGGAGACATCCAGTGTTCAATTTCTTTATTGATGAGGTAGAGTAGTACCTCCCCGGTGTGGCTCCGTTCACCAAGGCTGACCAGGTGCAGAACCACGTGACAATACCTAGATTTTCATAGGTGATGTGATGGAGGTGATGCACATAGGTGATGTGGAAGATGCACGGTTTTCCCAGGCCACTTTATAGTGACGCTCCATGTGTTCATGCAGGGTCGTCGTGCCAACATTAGCACCCTGGCTGCTCCCTCCACCACTGCATGATGACTGGCTGCCACTGATTTTATGAACCCATAAACTGCTAGTGTGTTCCTCACAGGTAGTCTCCCGAGCAGCAGACTATGTACCCCTCGCGGTTGGCTACAGATCTCCCAGTGCTTCTACCCTGCTGTCTCACAGGAACAGTGCCACCCTTTTGGCCCTGATGTTGATGATGTCCCCTCTTTATCCGGCTCCCACGTGTGATCGGCTAAATCATCATCATCTGCATCTGTTTTGTTGTCACTTTTGTCACCCTCACCTGTCTCTTGAGCAAGCTCATCCTTGCTGAAAAGTGAAGCAGAGTCGGCGGCTATCGTTAGCTAGCAGAAGGAGCAGTAAAAGCAAGAAGTAGGTTCAGGACAGGTGAGGGCACAGGGGCAGTTCCCAGGGCCATGCCAACTAAGCGTGGTGTCAGAGGAACCCATCAATTTTGGGCTGTGTGTATCTGTTGTCGCCTGAGATGATGTTGAAGAGCGAGTCAACCATTGCAGTACTGCTTGATTATTGGTCAAAACACGACCGCTGGATGACAGTGGCAGCTCTGGCCAGTTGTTGCAGCTGCTACCAACCCCCTTCTTCTGCTGCTACTTGTGCAGGCTATAGCAACATTTTTTACATTGCCCGTTCATTTGAAGGGCTCAGGCAACTGTCTGTTGTGGCCATAGTGTACAGTATCTGAATTAGTAATGTAACAGATTAACTATGAATGTGGCAGTAGTTGCACAAGATGAGCGTGGCAATATATTTGACCGCCCTTTAATACTGAGGCACAGTAAAGTCTATGTATAAACTAAGGGTACTTTCACACCTGCGGCAGGACGGATCTGACAGGCTGTTAACCCTGTTGCATCCGTCCTGCCACTATTTCGCCATGCCGCCGGACCGCCGCTCCGTCCTTATTGACTATAACGGGGACGGGGGCGGAGCTCTTGCGCAGCACAGAAGTTCTCGGTGAGAGGCCGCCGGACTAAAAAGTCTTTAGTACAGCGGCCTTTCACCGTGCACTGCCGTGCTGCGACGGAGCTCCGCCCCATCCACATTATAGTCAATGGGGACGGAGTGGCTTTCTGGCGGCATGGCGAAATAGCGGCAGGACGGATCCGACAGTGTGAACAGCCTGTCGGATCCATCCTGCCGCTAGTATGAAAGTAGCCTAACAGATTAACTTTGAATGTGGCAGCAGTTCAACAAGATGCGCACGGCGACTACACTTAAAGAGGACCTTTCACCGATTATGACACTGTGAACTAACTATACAGACATAGAGAGCGGCGCCCGGGGATCTCACTGCACTTACTATTATCCCTGGGCGCCGCTCCGTTCTCCCGCTATGCTCTCCGGTATCTTCGCTCACTAAGTTATAGTAGGCGGAGACTTCAGTAACTAGGTTATGGTAGGCGGAGTCTGCCCTTGTTCTGCTGTAGCGCTGGCCAATCGCATTGCAGAGCTCACAGCCTGGGAGAAAATAACCTCCCAGGATGTGAGCTCTGCGCTGCGATTGGCCAGCGCTACAGCAGAACAAGGGCAGACTCCGCCTACCATAACTTAGTGACCGGAGATACCGGAGGTCATAGCGGGAGAACGGAGCGGCGCCCAGGGATAATAGTAAGTACAGTGAGATCCCCGGGCTCTGCTCTCCATGTCTGTATACTTTGTTCACATTGTCATAATCGGTGAAAGATCCTCTTTAACCTGCAGTGTCCCTGCTGTCTCCCCATGCACTCCCTACAGTCTCAAAAAACTCTCCCTATGATCTCCCTGCATTGTCCCCGCACTCTCCCTATCCAATATTCTTCTATCAATAGTTTTTTGCAACACTGTCCCTTGCACATAAGGGCTTGTCACCTCTCTCTCTCTGCTCAGCTTACAGTGAAATACCAGAGACTGCGCAGGATGCAGCTTTTATAGGGCTGTGATATCACAGGGGATGACTATCTGCAGATTGGTTGGTTGCACAGCATAATGGGTCATATTGCTTTTATATAATTCTTTTTCCGATTTCCAATAGAATCTTTGGTACTTAAATGGTGAAAAAAATAAAAAATAAAGTTGAATCACCACGCAAATATGTTCCATTTATTGAAGAAACAATTATTTAGTGACGCTGACTGTGGACTTTGGAATGTAAATTAAATTACACAATTAAAAAAAATTATAACTTGTCCTGCTAAAAATAAGCCGGCGATACGGCCAGAAACTGCTGCGCGGTTACCTGCCCCTCTTTTACCTCTAATAGGCTCCAGGACTAGGCCAGAGGATGTCTTTAGGGCCAGACACACATGAGTGAGTTAAATGCAATAAACTTGCATCATGTGTCAGTGAGTTCCCATTCTGTCCTCCACTCCTCTGATAGCATCGGACAGTATTATACTGATTTATAATGCTGTGTAACCCTGAGAGTCCTGAAAACTTTTGTATTACACTGACAGTAGTATATTGCTGTGCAATCCTGCCAGAGGAGCGGAAGGAGGCCAGAACGGACGTCTCACTGACAAACGCCGCAAGATTGTCGAATTTTACTCTCCCGTGTGCGTCTGGCCTAACAGTACAGATGGAAGGAAGGGGTTAGGTTGAGAATTTGGCATAGGGGGGTGCAGTTTAAATTTTTGCCTCAGGCAGCAGAAAGATGGGTGGCCTTCCCCTTGCCACAAAGCACTGAGGGAAGGGGGGCCCAAGCTGAACTCTTGCACCAGGGCCCGTGAGCCTCTAGCTAAGCCCCTGCTTAAGGGGTTAGTAAAGCTCTGTCTATTATATATCCTTATGTAAATCTAGGTGAAGTACAATGTATAATGTCAGAAGGGAAATACATTATTTTATACTTTGCCTAAATGGTGTTTTTTGTTTAAACATTCTATTAAGCTTTTTACTTGTCCCACTCAAGTGCTTCTTCAGATAACTGATATAATGCTATTAAGCAGGGTGTAATAGGAGGGCTAAAATGGCAAATAAAGGTTGTGTTCACATCATCATTAGAGATGACCCGGCAGCCTGATCCGGCATAAATACCACCTTTCAGCCGGACAAAAACCATTGCATGTGGTGGTATTTGTTCAGATGAAATTCGGCATTTATGCTGGAAAGCAGCAGGTGTTCGGCAGGAGCCGATTATAGCCAATAGGGGTCCAGCGGTGATGCCATATCCGGTGAACACCGGCAGCTCGTTCTCTGCCAGAACAGCCTGCCGTAAACGTTCCCAGGAGATGTGAACACAGCTTTAGGGGCCATTGTTAAGTCCAGAGGGAACGGGGAGGGTTATAACGGGATCTTTTGCTTAATATTAGGGAAGCCAAATTGAACAGAAGTCAACAGCAGAGTCTATCTTTGTGTCAGGTGGAGTGGCTTCTAAGACTCCAGCACTGCAAAGCAACCGTACTAACCACAAAGCTACCATCCCGTCCTTCATGTGGAGCTATTCCATTGATACAGTACAGTTTTCAGGGCCATCCAACCCCGAGTAATGATTGTAATAAGAGATCATTTATATATTTTCAGGTTACGCTCTCTCGTGCACAAAGTGTTCGTCTGCTTCTTCCACTACATGCTCAGCTGACAGCCTGACTTGCCCTTCTGGTTTTCAGTGTGGATCGATATATTCAGAGTCCACCGCTGGTGAGTTATCATTAATTTCAATCATTTGTCCTTTTTTTATTACATTTATTTTCTGTTCTTTTACAGGAATTTCTTGTTGCAGAATAAGGCCTCATGCACACGGGTCCGCAATACATGGACACCGGCCATGTGCCCCCTGCATCATGGATGCGGACCCAATCACTTGAATTGGTCCGCAATCCGGAAGGTGGATGCGGGACGGAGGCACGGAACCCCACGGAAGCACCGCGCAGTGCTTCCGTGGGGTTACTGTCTGTGCTTCCTCACCGCAAAAAAGTGATCGACAGATGCGGATCGAGGACCCCATTCAAGTGAATGAGCACAGAGCAGAGCAGGGGGGCATTTTTGCGAGAACAGGTGTATTTTAGACTCGGGTGGACCATCCAAGAGCAAGAAGGATTGTCTCTGACTACCAATGCACCATGAGGGATATTTATCATACTGGTGTAAAGTAGAACTGGCCCCCCTAGAAACCAATCACATTCCACCTTTCATTTTCTAAAGGAGCTGTGAAAAATGAAAGGTGAAATCTGATTGGTTGCTATATGGGCGACTAAGCCAGTTCTACTTTACACCAGTTTGATAAATCTCCCGCAATGTGTGTAGGCTAGTCCAAGACGCTTACTGCCATTGTACAGAAATAAAGAACCAGAGAGAGTAAAAGGGTTCAACTGTTTTAACCCTACGTTATGCATTTGTTTCAAATTTAGTTAAGGACTCCAATTTCTCATGAACCAATGTCACACGATATTGTGAGATGCCAGAACAATCCCTGGCAGAATAGAATGATAACGTACAGAATGATGTTCCAGCAGGAACTCTAAGGGCTCATGCACACAGCTGTTATGCGGCCAGTCCGTGCTTTGGGGACCGCAATTTGCTGTGACCAATGCACAGGCAATATCCATGCGGTGGCCGGGACGGATCGAGACCCATTCAACTTGAATGGGTCCATGATCCATCTGCACCATAAAAAAATTAGAACATGTTCTATTTTTTTTGCGGTGCGGAGGCACGGACAGAAACACCACGGAAGCACTCTGTAGTGCTTCCGTGGGGTTCCAATCTGTGCTTCCATTCTGCACCGCACCGTATCTCCCGGATTGCAGACCCCTTCAAGTGAATGGGTCCGCACCCATGATGCGGGATGCACACGGCCGGTGGCCGTGTATTGAGGACCCACCTTATGCAGGCTGCAATACGGCAACGGTCTTGTGCATGAGCCCTAAGGCAGACTCCGTTTACCCCACCCCATATCCCAATTGAACCAAAAGTATTGGTCCAGACTAACTTTTTTATCAGCAATTTAGACTAAACTGTTTTCTGACACACAGACAAATGTTTGGTGCACAGACGGAATTTGAATGTAAATCTTCCGCAGGATTTACAATACTCCACATTTTTGAAGGTCCATGTGCCAGTAAATTTGTCAAAAAAAGGCCTACATGCCCAGGCAATTCTTTGTGATTTTCTGCATGTGGTGGTTTATTGACCCTAACTTTATTATTTGCTTAACTTAGAAAATAATTTTTGAGATTTTTTTTTACTTGACACTTTTATTAGCAGTGTTTTTTTTAAAGATTTTTCCCCCTTTTTTTAGGTTTATGTTGGGGGGAAAAACCATTAATTCTTATTAAAAAATAATTTTTTTTAATTATAGCTTTATATGTCTTACATATTAAAACTGACACAAAGATTTATTGCAATGCATTCTCTCTTTTGTGACAATCACTTTGATATATAACATATATAGGTTTGCTTGAACGGAGCAACTATGGCGACAGTTTAGCGATAGCATTTTTTTTTTTATTTTTTTTTTTATTTTTTTATTTATATATATTTTTTTTATTATTTAACTTTTATATTAATTCATTTTTGGCACATAATATTTCCCCCAATAGGTCATTAAAAGACTTCTGGACGACACTGACATTTTTTTTTTTTTTACTTTTTTGTTTCTATTGTAACTGGGGCATCCACAGGAGCCCCATTTATAGGAGAAAACTGCCCCCTGTAGCGGCATTACACACAGGCATTGCTGGTTGTGCAAAAACTGCTGCTAGGTAGCCCTAGCCTTAAGATCCTGCAAGCTAGCAGGAGCAAGTCAGGTTCCGGCAGGAGAGCGCTGCACAAGTGAAGGGAGTGAGAGTAGTAAGCGGCTGAGCCACTTTCTCTATTGGTCTCGACAGTCATGTGACCGCCGGGTCTCTGTGCAGGAGCAGAGCTGCACCGGAGAAGGCAAGAGCGGTAATAAACCACTGCTGCCTTCTGTAACATCCAAGACCCAACTTGCTCCTGCTAGCTTACAGGAGCTTAAGGCTAGGGCTACACGGCAACAGTTGTTGCACAATGTTTTATTGCGCAACAATTTTTATAATGATAGTCTATGGTGTCACACTCCGACATGTGACATGCTGTTACTGCGACACAAAAATTGCAAAAAATCCATCCAATACTTTGTGCTGCTAGGATGTATATAGTCAGTGGGCAGTCGTGAAGTGGTTAAGACTATTTATCATGCCTTCATTTCAGAATTCTGTCTTCAAAAAGTCACAAAATAGGGCTTTTGCAACTTTTTGGGATTCACTTGTCCACAGATGTTGCTATTTTTTTCATTTTTACCCCAGTCCCTCTAGTTTTAAAATATGGGTGGGAAAGTAGATATAGTTAGCTAGGGTTTCACTCCAGATTTAATCACTGAGTCTTTTTTAAAGACCTGCAAAATAGTTGCAACCGCACTCCGGTAAGAGGATGGAGTAGGAAAACTGGAGTAGCTTTTCTACACAAAAAGTGTTAGGTTTGAAGGAATTGTCTACTTTTTTTATATTCATGACCAATCCTCAGGATAGGACATCAATATCCGATCGTGACACCCAAGCCGATCAGCGTCTTCAACGTCTCATTCAGTTCAATAGTATGGGGTAATTACACTGCTCACCATCTACATTGCAGCAGCGGGCAGATACATCCAGGCCCCTCTTGAATTCCTTTATTGTACTCACCATCACCACCTCCTCAGGCAGAGAGCTCCATAGTCTCACTGCTCTTACCGTAAGGAATCCTCTTCTATGTTTGTGTACAAACCTTCTTTCCTCCAGACGCAGAGGATGTCCCCCTGTCACAGTCACAGTCCTGGGGATAAATAGATGATGGGAGAGATCTCTGTACTGACCCCTGATATATTTATACATATTAATTAGATCTCCCCTCAGTCGTCTTTTTTCTAAAGTGAATAACCCTAATGTTGATAATTTTTCTGGGTACTGTAGTTGCCCCATTCCAGTTATTACTTTAGTTGCCCTCCTCTGAACTCTCTCCAGCTCTGCTATGTCTGCCTTGTTTACCGGAGCCCAGAACTGTACACAGTACTCCATGTGTGGTCTGACTAGCGATTTGTAAAGTGGAGGACTATGTTCTTATCACGCGCATTTATGCCCCTTGGCCTTGGCCGCAGCTGCCTGACACAGTTTTTTGCAGCTTAGTTTGCTGTTTATTAAAATTCCTATATTCTTTTTCATGTCAGTGTTACCAAGTGTTTTACCATTTAGTATGTACGGGTGACTTGCATAATTCCTTCCCATGTGCATAACCTTACATTTGTCAGTGTTAAACCTCATCTGCCAATTATCTGCCCAAGCCTCCAATCTATCCAGATCCATCTGTAGTAGTATACTGTCCTCTTCAGTGTCAATTACTTTACACAGTTTAGTGTCATCTGCGAAAATTGATACTTTACTATGCAAGCCTTCTACAAGATCATTAATAACTATATTGAAGAGAATAGGGCCCAATACTGACCCCTGAGGTACCCAACTAGTGACAGTGACCCAATCTGAGTGTGTACCACTAATAACCACCCTGTGTTTTCTATCACTCTGCCAGTTACTTACCCACATACAGACGTTTTCTCCCAGTCCGAGCATTCTCATTTTATATACTAACCTTTTGTGTGATACAGTGTCAAATGCTTTGGAGAAGTCCAGATATACGACCTCCATTGATTCGCCGCTGTCAAGTCTAGAACTTACCTCCTCATAGAAACTGATTAAATTAGTTTGGCATGACCGATCCCTCATGAAGCCATGCTGATATGGCGTTATTTGCTTATTTCTGTTGAGATGCTCTAAAATAGTATCTCTTAGAAAACCTTTAAACAGTTTACCCACAACAGATGTTAAACTTACCGGCCTATAGTTTCCAGGCTCTGTTTTTGGACCCTTTTTTGAATATTTTCATGGGACAACCCTTTTAAGGAAATGACTGTTTGTATAACAGAAGCAAAAGTTGTATTATAAAGTGTTACTGTCTCATGGAGGTAAACCCTTTTTTGTATTTGGGCAGCTGTTTCACTAAAAGAGATGGGGGACCAGGGCCACTTGTTCCAGAGTGGAGCACTCCCCCCCCCCCCCCCCAATGGTGAATGATAACTGGCTGCCTACATTGACATCAGCCAGACAATCAATGTGAGACTTACCCAGATACTAGGTCTCTGCTCTCTCCTATAGCGGATTTAATTTCACTCACACCCCCCGCCCTGTCTGCAAACATGGTGGAGAAGTTGGTCTTCTCCTATCAGACAACTGCTCCTACAGCCCAACTCCACTGCCACGCTCCATTAAGCTCACTTCATTTGAAGTACACTCTGTTTGCAGAGGGGAAGAAACCAGAGGTTAGTGATAGGTTGAATAAATGAGTTAGGGCTGGGATAAAAACTGAGGCGAGGTTCGGGATGAGGTGGGATGGGATTGGTTCAAGTACACAGGTGGTGAAATGTGATCTATAGAGTAGGGTGGAAAGTTGTTCTTCTGTAATGGTGGAGAAGCAGGTTTTGGGAGAAGAGGACTGAGTAGTTGTGTAGAGGGTCTGTGGGGACTGTGTACTGAAGCTTTCTCTAATGTCTAAGGCGAATTAGAAAGGTTAGATAGGGAGCAGAGGTGGGTAAAAATAAGATCCAGAGTGTGACCATCTCTGTGGGTGGGGGAAGAGGACCACTGCGAGAGGCTGAAAGAGAAGGAGAGTGCTAGAAGTTTGGAGGCGTTTGAATGGCAAGTGTCAATGGGGATGTTGAAGTCACCCATGATTATAGTGGGGATGTCATCAGAAAGAAAGTGTAGGAGCCAGGTTTTGAAGTGGTCAAGAAAGATGGTGGCTGGGCCTGGGAAGCAGTAAATGACAGCTACTTGGAGGTTGGAGGGACAGTAGATGCAAACAGAGTGTACTTCAAATGAAGTGAGCTTAATGGAGGGTGGCAGAGGAGTTGGGCTGTAGGAGCAGTTGTCTGATAGGAGAAGACCAACTTCTCCACCATGTTTGCAGACGGGGGGGGGGGGGGGATGGGGGTGAGTGAAATTAAAATCCACTATAAGAGAGAGCAGAGACCTCGTAGTTGGGTAAGTCTCACATTGATTGTCTGGCTGATGTCAATGTAGGCAGCCAGTTATCATTCACCATTGAGAGGGGGGGGGGGGGTGCTCCACTCTGGAACAAGTGGCCTGGCCCCCCATCTCTCTTAGTGAGACAGCTGCCCAAATACAAAAAAAGGGTTTACATCCATAAGACAATAACACTTTATAATACAACTTCTGCTGCTGTTATACAAACATTTGTTTCCTTAAAGGGGTTGTCCCATGAAAAATATTCTACATTTTTAAAACCAGCACCTGGATCTGAATACTTTTGTAATTCCATGTAATTAAATATTTAGCATAGCCAATAAGTAATTCAATACAATGTATCTGTATAGCGCCACCTGCTGTTGTTTTTTTTCTTATTATTTCTTTGCCCTGCTCACTGATATGGCCGCACATGCTCAGTTTCATCCTTCAACTGCCTCCTGAGTTGTGATAGGGAGAAGATGGACACGCCCCCTTAGCTGGAGCAGAAAAGACACGCCCCCTGAGCTGTCAGCTTGATATAAAGCTAGCAGTGCAATGAATGGGGAGATCTCTGGATCCATGTGAGATACAGGGCTGGTTCCAGCTTTGTTAGAAATATTTTGTCATGTACTATATGATATAATTTGTAGTGATGAGACGCACAGGAGTGGATGACCCCACAGAAGGAGGTGCTCACAGTAAAAAGGAATCGCCCCTCCTTTAAGGAAAAATAAAATTATATAGAGTATACTGGGCACTCACACTGTATGTGGAACCAAATGATTAGTATCAGGAGCTTCAGTTAATAAGTTTATTAGCATAACCATACAATAACATATATAGGAATATAATGCCCCCACAATTAATATAATAAGAACAACCTAAAAACTAAAAACTAAAATTGAGATATAAAAAATTTATAATAAGGTGGATTATTTGAGCCTTAATATAACCACGGTACTTAATCTTGATGATTGATCTTATAATAAAAAGGACGATGCCCACATACTAATAATTGTCCATCAGTGTGACCACATTAGTTGCCTTACGGCTGATGACCTTGATCACTTACGACGATATATAGGGGCAAAAAGTCATTAAATTACTGCCAATATTGTCTAACTGGAGGATAAGGGTCCGCTGGTTGGGACAAAGTCTCTACGTTCCTAAGGTCCACTTTACAGGGAGTGTTTAAAGCGGCGTCCCGCTCTTACTCACTGTTCTGTAATTCCTCTTGCAGTATTCCACTGCTGAAGTTCCGGTTCACTGTGTCGTCAATACCTAGCTACCAGGTTCATCTGCTGCTGGTCTTTTATGGCTCTGGGCACCGCTCCATTAAGATGAAGAGCCGGTGTCCTCCAAGCCTATAGTTACCCTGCTTCCACGCTGCGTTGACTTTACAGACACGATGTTGGATAATCTCGTGCTGGGATCTTGAATGATCACTGTTTGTAGTCAGTCAGTTCGCCAGGATCTCTTTGCTTGCAGGATACTTAGATTTTTTTGCAGCGTCAGTCTGGAATAATAGTGCGGTATATCTTAACACAGGTTTAGATGAGTGGACTGGGGGGTCTTGAACCAAACGCGTTTCGGGGCTTAACGTTGCCCCTTCCTCAGTGGCCTGAGGAAGGGGCAACGTTAAGCCCCGAAACGCGTTTGGTTCAAGACCCCCAGTCCACTCATCTAAACCTGTGTTAAGATATACCGCATAGGATAACCCCTTTAAAGGGAACACGTAATCAGAAAATGGCCTACTGTTTAAAGCAGAGATCAGAAACCTCCAGTTGTTCTGAAACTACAACTCCCTGAGAGCTCCATTCACTGCTGTGGGAGTAACAAGAACAGCCGAGTAGGTTTGCATGCTGGGAGTTGTAGTTTCACAGCAGCTGTAGTGCCAAAGGCTGCTGATCCATTGCTTAAAGGGATTGACCAGGATTAGAAAAACATTGCTGCCTTATTCCAGAAACAGTGCCCCATTTATCTACAGGTTGTGTCTGTTATTGCAGCTCAGTTCTACTGAAGTGAATGTGACTGAGATGAAATACCACACACAAACCATGGACAGGTGTGGCACTATTTTGGGGGGGAAAAGCAGTAATATTTTACTAATCCCAAACAATTGTTGGTGAATTATTTAGTTTTCCATGTCACTATCTATCTATATTTTAAATTAGACTCTAAGCCTAGAAATATGCTGACACTGTTCTGAACAGATCACTTTTCAGCAGTCATCTCATTATCATTACAGACAGGGTTACAATGACAGATAACACCATAGATAACTCAGGACCTGTCATTAGCAGTAGGTGACAGTCAGAGCTTATCTACTCCCCCTACCTGCAGAGTGACCTCTGCAAAAGTCAAAGAGCATACCCCCAATACTCTCCTATAGAAGCCATCAAACATCTCATGTCTATCGGGCTTATGAGCTGTGTGGCTGCTGTAAAGCATATCTGTAAATGCTGCTAACAGCAACTCAGGCAAAATGGCCGCTCCCATAAACATGTTCAGAAAAGAATTACAATAAAAAAATAAAACTTATTTGAATTTTTTTTTTATTACTATCTGGTTTAATTGGGAAAATACTTGTAGGTGATACATTCCCTTTAACTCCCATAGACCGGAATGAGAGCGCGGCGCCCGCCTCTCATCCCTCTCCATCCTCTCTGCATGGATGTGGCAGCCTTTGGTCATCTCACCAAACAGGATCAGGTTTGAGGGCCACATCTGTCAGACATTTATGGCAGATCCTGTGGACTTTACTCTGTAAAACTGATATCTTCTATTAGGGTCCTACTCTGGATGCGGCCACCAATCAGCTGATTGAGCGGCTGTGGCGCTCTTGTAAACCCAATGTCCTCTTAATTGATTGCACTCGTCCACAGTGCACAATGCTGTACTTATAGCAGCGTCTTGGTATTGCATCTTTGTCCCCACAAACATATTATTGATGGACTATCCTAAGGACTGAGCATCAGTTTTTAAGAAAAGGACAAGTCTTTTATAGAAGCCAGACCAGGAGTGATCAACTGGTTGTAATGGTGCTCACATATATTCTCTATCTCCACACTGCAGTCTCTTTCCTTCTTTAAAACCTCCTTTATGTACATTTGCAGGTGGAGAAACTTCTACAACTTTCACCAGGGGATGTGTCGCTGAATCTGAATGTAACTTCCAGGGAAATGTCAACGTGAATGAAGCTAAATTAAGGACGGCCTATACTTGCTGCTCTACTGACAACTGCAATCCTCCTGTTCCTACATGTAAGTCGGTCACTTTGTGTTGATGATATTACGCTGATGATACTTGCTCATTCATGGCGGCTGACTGTTGGAAGTGAGAGAAGAGCTCCTCTCGCGAATCCAATGGATTGGTAGTACATTAATAGTAGGTTGGATCTGTCCCCATACTATGGTGCTCTCAAATTGTAGAACTCTATGCGGTAGATCCTCCAATAATGACCAGATCACAGAAGGTCTGGCTATGGGGACTCTAAGTGATCATCTGTTATCATTGCAAGAAGTAAGACATACATAAGACATGCACATGGTTAGCCATGTAATATGTTATTGTATCGGTTCTGCCAAGGCAAAAGCTTCTCCTCCAAGTAAATAAAAGTGACCCCCCCCATCATCTAATATCCACATACCCTCAAAGGGGATATAGATAATGGTGATCGCCCATATTCAAAAAGATAACTTCCACCTACTTTCTCAGTGTCCTTATAACAATGCCTACTCAAACTGGCCAGGGAGGTGAGAAACATAAAGGGCTCCCAAAGGAAACAAAAATCAGATGGGCCAAACCTGCCTGACTCTTGCTTTCCTGGAAGAGAGACATTCCTGCTTGAGCTCTTAGAATAAATGAAGCTGACATTGCATTACATGCCGACGTTACACACTACCCCTGGTTTATTCACATGTTGTATAGTGTTGAGCAAAGTTCTCTAAAATTCGATTCAGCTGCTTTAACAAACTTTACAAAAAAATTTGCTTTGTGACGAATGACTCCCATCTCTAGAACGCACCCTCTGAAGTGAAGAAGAGCGCACAGTTCAAACATGGTCTCCATTCCATTGGCTTGACTATTTCTGGAAGTTCCACAATGGTGAATGGAGAGGTGGCCGTCCATGCGTGGTGTGCTCTCCATTCACTGGTTTAGGATTTCTGAAAATAGCTGAGCTCACTTGCTTGGCTATTTTCAGAACTTCCATGGAAATGAATGGAGAACATGTAGCACATTCTCCTTCACTTCAGGGCCCAGTTATGGAGAAAGGACAGGGTCCTAGAGGTGGGACACGCACCTATCTGATATTGATGGCATATCCTAGAAATATGCAATCAGTATCTGAGTTGGTGTAACCCTTTTGCTGATCCATCAATGCAGCACTAGCAGACAGTGATTGCAGTGCACTTGAATCTTCTCTGATTGGAGTTGTCTGCTTCTCAAATAGAGATCACAGTATCTAAGGTGTATGACAGAAGAAGGGGGCTCTCACCTCACATTTTACTTTTTTTGCAGTTCTATGTATGTACATGTGCACGAATATCCAACTTTAATTTACTTGGGCTGTAGATCCTGACATGAGTGAGACATTAGTCACATATACCCCGCCACACCACCACCACTGTAAGTAGCAGTAGTGGTAGAGTATAATCTCCAGCCCAGCTCAGCTGGACTCGCCTGCAGGATCCGTTTTGCAGCCCATAGACTTTTATTATGACGGAATGAATAAAGAAATGCCTCTAAAGGCATTCGGTCATACAATTGCTTTATGGTCCGTGGTAACGGAATCCAATTCACCTTTTACTGGTAAACAAAGCATGAATAAATTTCAAAATATCAAAATCACTCATCTCTTACTGTAACTCTTGCAGCCAGCCGTCTGCATTCTTCTCCACAGCTTCCATTCTTTGACTGTATACTGACCAACTGTTACTTTTGACATCATAAGGTTAATGATCTTCTTTCTGATGCTGGGGAATGTACAACATCACAAATCTCCCCCCCCCCCCCCTCCGTTTCCTCCACTCCATTATGTTCCACTTACCAGCTTTTGAATGCCAGACATCAAAGACAATCACAAAGGAGCCTGTAGGTTGTCCTGTCCTGTGAGCATGATCACAACTGCGACTGCTACAACAACTATAAGTCACGCCATAGATATTGTCCAATCAAACTATTTTTCAACTAGACCGGGCCAACGTGCTTTGGCATTTCTGTTTCCATTGTATATAATATCAGAGATGACTATAACATCCTGAATCTAATCCATGATTAGAATATTATATATGATACTTTATATACTGCAGCCATTGTATATTACTATTTACTACTCTTTTCCACAACAGTATTATCCAGCAGTTCTGAGACTAATGGCCTGGTGTGTCCATCATGCGAATCTGAATCTGTCTCCACGTGTGACTCTTCAGCAACCGTAGCTTGTACTGGTGATAATAATAAATGTATTTTCACAACAACAAATATAACCGGTAAGTCTTCTTGAATCTAAGATTTTAGGATTAATCATTATTATGTCTATTATTTTCTTGTTTGCATAGATCCAAAATTTTAATTAATTTCATTATTTGTCCATCTATTTAATTTTTTTTCATATACAGAGATCCAAATCATCTGTATAGACATAATGTTTGCCTGCAGCCACCACTAGGGGGAGCTCACTGAAAATTGATTATTTTTATTATAAAGTGGTTTCTGGGAGTTAAATATTGACATTATATCCACAGAATAGGTCATCAACATCAGATTGGTGAGGTTTACTGGCACCCCCACTTATCAGCTTTGGGCATGGGTGGACTGGGAATTTAAAGTAGCCCCGGAAATTGAAAACTTAAGAGTGGCCCCATGTTGTAGGCGGGTAACACAAGTAGGCAAGGTCAGCAATACCATAGCACACAATACCATCCTATTATATACCACAGTGCAACACAATTTATTGCGCCAAAATCTGAACCACTGTGATGACCATCAATGGATTACATTTTCTTTCCTACTCCTGAAGTTTTCTCAGATTAAGATATGGAACAGGGTGCTTAGGAAGGGAGATGGGGGGGTTGCAGCAGTTGAATTCAGGAGGGCATGTGTGGTCGCTGCCCGGGTACATCGCTGCCCGGGTACATGAATACCTCATTCTCACAGCATTAATTAACACTGACAGCCCATTGTGAGGAGTGAGGAGGGCTTGGGAAGTCTCCTGGGCATTAGCCCACAGGGAAATTTACCTGTGAGGTCTATAGCCAATCCGCTCCTGGCTGTGGGAAGGGACCACAGTGCTCAACCTCTTCCTTGGCCTGAGATGTCATGTCCATCAGTCATATCACCTGTTGGTGAAGTCAATAGAGTTGAGATGCAATACGAAGCACAGCCACTATACAAAGAAGGACACTGGGCTTAGTATACTCCGATGCCAGAGACCTTGTGAGAGCACTGGAATCCCTTCAAAGAGGGCATTGGCAGGAGGAAGGAAGGTTGACCCCCCATTGATCAGATATTGATGACCTATCGTGAGGATAGGTCACTGATGTTTAAATACTGGAAAACCTATTTAAATCAAATGTGTGACCATAAAATTACTTATTGTTTAAACCATGTATAATGTTAAATAATTTTTTTAGGATTTGGGAAAAAAAAAAATCATGTTGCTATCCATATATTTACTCTTCAGTAGCCATCTCATAGCATGAAAGTACGGATTACAATGACAGATATCACCTTTGTATAGATAACATCACAATAGGTTATAGACACCGTCTATCTACTCCACCTACCTGCACAATTACCTCTGCACAGGTCACAGAGCAAGCCTACACAAATCTCCCATAGAAGTCTATGAGGTCAGCTCCAGTCTTTGGCCCATGTGGCTGCTGTCAAAGAAGAGGAAGTATTAATATGTTTAAGCCTAATGGCCAGTATGAAAATTGTATGAGTTATAGGATTTTTTAAATATAGACAGTGACATGAAAAATTTAAAAATATCAACAAAAATTCTAAACAAAAACTATAATGATAATATTTCAGCAGGTCAAGGCTCACAGTTATCGATCACTAAGGGATGTGCAACAGAAAGCTTCTGTGTCCTTGGGAACCACTCCTATACTATTGATGGTGCAACAACCAACATTACCATAGTCTGCTCCAGTGACCAGACTACAACCGCTACTACAACCAGTATCCAGACTACAGCCGCTACTACAACCAGTATCCAGACTACAGCCGCTACTACAACCAGTATCCAGACTACAGCCGCTACTCCAGCTCGTGTCGAGAATGCAGCCAACTATCCAATGTGCCCAAGTGGAGGCACAAGTGTCCAGAAAATTGTCCTGACTCCGGCCGTTGTGTGTCTTCTACTGCTGAAATGGCTTTTTTAGTAGATCTACAGGTCCATGTGGCCATGCTGACGTTCCTGTCATTGTCAGATATTTCCAGATTGTTTTACTGTAAAATTTGAAAATCCAAATGTCAAAGCCATGAAGATGCAATACATACAAGTTGTAAGTTGGCTATTGGTTTACAAAGGGGTTTGATGCCGTTACCTCCAGTAAATAATCCCATCAATAAATCAGAATCTTGCTACTACAGATGAGTCTACGTTTTTGTTAAAGACTCCAATTTCTCACAAAATAAATTCAACACAAAATCACAACATGCTAGCAAAACGCTATAAAGGGAAACTTACTTACCTGCCTCTCAACGCTGACTCCCTGCTGCTTTTCCTCCCGGCCTGGAATGCGGAGCATCACTGTCTGGAAAGAGGAGGAGCAGGAAGTCGGCACCAGAAAGCAGGTAAGTAAACTTCCCTTTACAGGTCTGGTCAAGAGAGGGTGGGGAGTATTGCTAAAAAAATAAAAAAATAAAAAACATTCTAGCATAACCCCTTTAAGGGCTGCATATCCTCCCAACTATTGGGTGGTCCGACATAGACACATGTAAGATAAACATTGGGATATGATGAGCCAAGAGAAAAGTTAAGGCAGAACGTATCTATATAAGATTTCACAAATGTTCCTTCATGTACAGTAGATTGATATTATATATCTATGTCTACTAAG
This sequence comes from Bufo gargarizans, assembly GCF_014858855.1. Lineage (NCBI taxonomy): Eukaryota > Metazoa > Chordata > Amphibia > Anura > Bufonidae > Bufo > Bufo gargarizans. The sequence goes on along the minus strand of NC_058081.1, from coordinate 685,033,719 downwards.
TGCTCTCCTATAGACGTAGCACACCCTATAGCTACAGCTAAGTAGTGATGGACGAAGATTGGCCAGGATGATTCGCGAACGCGCGTTCGCTATCAAATGTTCGCGAACTGCAAGTTCGTGGCAGGCCCCTTTGACTTTAATAGCAGGCGAACCTGGAAAACCTTCAGGTCATATTTGCCGCCACCAAATACAAACTATGAGTGCACAAATAGTCCCGCAACATGGACAGTGACATACTAGAGGGGGAGCAATGACAAAAATGACCACAAGAAATATGTATTTTAATCAGGGGCCATTTTTATGTGCCCTGCTGGAGCCTAGAAAAATTTAATTTCCTTTCGGTTTGATGTATACAAATGTGCAGCTATCTCCGTTCATATTTTTTTTTCTAATGCGAAAATCACATAGTTAAACTTTGTATAATGCGCATGTGCAAAAAGGGCGTGGCTTAGTCTAGCAACTGGTTTAAACTACCAGAAGTTTGATGCAATTGGAAAAGATGGTTGGAAGCAAATTTCACGACAGAGAGGAAGAACTCCTGATCACTGTAAGTAATTTCACATTACACCCGTGTATTTGATTACATTTCACATGCATGTCAGACCAATCGCTGTATATGCAGATAGAGTGTTATAAAATATTAGCGATTGTGAAAATCGCCACTTATGAGGCAAATATATTTTTCGCCATATCTACAACTTCTAAGTAGATATTACTGATTGGTGCACTAAGTATTGTTGTAACGTCACAGCACTATGTCTGTAGCATGTATGTATGGTCAGCAGAGAAATATCATATCTCACATGCAAATTGCATATATTTATTTTCCTGCCGCACACTATACACCCCCCCCCCACACACACACACATACATAGTCTATAGATTAGATTTTTTGTCCTGTTGGTCAGAACTCAGGCAAAGCTTTCTTTGTCTTACAGCCAGTATTTGCTGGTTTATTTAGAGTCACCCAGGGTGCACCCTGGGGAGGCGAACCAGCTTTACACCCCATACCGTACAGTCACTTCACTAGACAGGTACATCTCTGCTCAGCTGGACAATATTTGATTGCTCAGACCTTTACACACATCGCAATACAATCTGACCTTATAACGGTAACAGTAAATCTATTATTTCCCCTTCAAATACTTATATACTTTTTACTGTTTTGTTGAGCACATTATTTTCAATACTTGTTTTCCCAAAATGTGGGATTATATGCTTGCATCTTTATCCTGCAGCGCATGTTGGTGCAAATCGTAAAAAAAATTGTCAGATCTCAAGAGGAGGAGCTTTCAGCGGATTGAAGAGATCCGTGACAGAAAATGCCCAGGTACAATGCTTACATTACTTTTGTATCTCTTGCCAAAACTCTGTAATGTATATAGACAGTTATGCAAATAAGTATTTCATCCCTTTACAAATGATTATTTACTACCTGGTGTGACACGTAGCAAATCAGCCGGTTACATCAAACATCTCTACCTCATCATGAGTATATATATATATATATATATATATTTATACACACAGCGAGGTATAGATTTAGGATGTAACCAGCTGACTTTGTACATGTGATGGAGTGAACCATCACTGGGGGCTGCTGGAGAAGCCTGAGGGCTAGCCTCCTTCCTATGCACTATGAAGACCCCCCCTCAGACCTTTTGGGGTTAGAGCTCATGCACATAACCGTGTTCCGGCCGTTGCCATATTTCAGCCCACATACTGCGGGTCCGCAATACACGGACATCGGCCGTGTGCATTCCGCATCACGGATCGTGGACCCATTCACTTCAATGGGTCCGCGATCTGAGAGATGCGGAACGGAGGCACGGAACAGAAGCCCACGGAACCCTTACGATGTGCTTTTGTGTGTTTACCGTACGTGCCTCCGCACCGCAAAAAAGTAGTGTATGTGCTATTTTTTTGCGTTGTGGACAGATCACAGACCCATTCAAGTTGAATGGGTCTGGATCTGTTTGTGGCAGCCGCAAAGATGTAGCCGTGCATTGGGGACGGTCTTGTGCATGATCCCTTAGAGGGAACTATTAACCCTGATTTATGTGTGGTGTTTATATAGGCCACATCTTTCCTATTGCACAATAGAGTTGCTGTCACGGATGAAGTTTAAGAAAACTGGAACGTATAAATAAACGACCAACTGCCTTGACCCTAACTAAGGAGCATATAGGCGAGCCCTTTAAAACCCTAAGAGCTCTTCCTGACTGCTATGCACATGCAAGGGTCTCTATGGTAGACAATTGCATGCCCATATACCTAAGACTGTGTGACACCTGAAAACCCTATAATAGTGAGGGGACACGACCACCGGCTCCCTACAGTTAGGGTCACTTAGAATCAAGCCAGTAAGGAAACACAATAAAGGAAAAGACTTATCTGAGCAAACAGCAGTGGCAGCCTCCAGCAGTGAACACTTCATTCATCCAGGAAGTAGTATAAACTGCAAAGTGAGGCAGTATGGGAGGGAATATAAAGGAAGACGATTAGTCTAAATAAGTGACACCTGGAAGAAGAAAAGGAGATGACAAAGTGAAACCAAAATAAAGAATGTCATACAAGAGGTAGAGAAGAACGTCTGCCAGTACCCCTCCCTCTACGTGTGGACTCCGGACACTCAGAGCCCACCTTCTCAGGATGAGACCTATAGAAAGCCCGGATGAGATGAGTGGCCTTAACCACTTCAGCCCCCCCTAGCTTAAACCCCCTTAATGACCAGACCACTTTTTACAATTCTGCACTACACCACATTCACGGTTTATTGCTCGGTCATACAACTTACCACCCAAATTAATTTTACCTCCTTTTCTTCTCACTAATAGAGCTTTCATTTGGTGGTATTTCATTGCTGCTGACATTTTGACTTTTTTTATATTAATCAAAATTGACCGAAATTTTTGCCAAAAAATTTAATTTTTCACTTTCTGTTGTAACATTTTTCAAATAAAACTCAATTTCGATAAATTTATTGTTCTACATGTCTTTGATAAAAAAAATGCAATAAGTGTATATTTATTGGTTTGGGTAAAAGTTATAGCATTTACAAACTATGGTGCAAAAAAATTAATTTACACACTTTGACTTTCTGAGCACCTGTCATGTTTCCTGAGGTTCTACAATGCCCAGACAGTAGAAACACCCCACAAATGACCCCATTTCGGAAAGTAAACACCCTAAGGTATTCGCTGATGGGCATAGTGAGTAAATGGAAGGTTTTTATTTTTTGTCACAAGTTAGCGGAAAATGAGTCTCATATTCCACTAACTTGTGACATTTTTTTTTTTTACATGAACTCACCATACCCCTCACGGAATACCTTGGGGTGTCTTCTTTCCGAAATGGGGTCACTTGTGGGGTATTTATACCGCCCTGGCATTTTAGGGGACCTAAAGCGTGAGAAAAAGTTTGGAATCCAAATGAGTAAAAATGCCCTAGGCTGGAATTTGGGCCCCTTTGCGCACCTAGGCTGCAAAACAGTATCACACATGTGGTATAGCCGTATTCACGAGAAGTAGGGCAATGTGTTTTGGGGTGTATTTTTACTTATACCCATGCTGGGTGAGATAAATATCTCTGCAAAAGACAACTTTTCCCATTTTTTTAATACAAAGTTGTCATTTTGCAGAGATATTTCTCTCACCCAGCATGAGTATATGTAATAATACACCCCGAACCACATTGCCCTACTTCTCCAGAGTAAGGCTATACCTCATGCGTGACACTTTTTTTGCAGCCTAGGTGCGCAAAGGGGCCCAAATTCCAATGAGTACCTTTTAGGAGGGCATTTCTAGGCATACTTCTCACGCTTTAGGGCCCCTAAAATGCCAGGGCAGTATAAATACTCCACATGTGACCCCATTTTGGAAAGAAGACACCCCAAGGCATTCTGTGAGGGGCATGGTGAGTTCATAGAAGTTTTTTTTTTGGGGCACAAGATAGCGGAAAATGATATATATTTTGTTTCTTACAAAATCTCATATTCCACTAACTTGTAACAAAAAATTTAATTTTACATGAACTCACCATGCCCCTCAAGTAGAGTTGAGCGGACACCTGGATGTTCGGGTTCGAGAAGTTCGGCCGAACTTCCCGGAAATGTTCGGGTCCGGGATCCGAACCCGATCCGAACTTCGTCCCGAACCCGAACCCCATTGAAGTCAATAGGGACCCGAACTTTTCGGCACTAAAAAGGCTGTAAAACAGCCCAGGAAAGAGCTAGAAGGCTGCAAAAGGCAGCAACATGTAGGTAAATCCCCTGCAAACAAATGTGGATAGGGAAATATATAAAAATAAAAATAAAATAAATAAAAATTTACCAATATCAATTGGAGAGAGGTCCCATAGCAGAGAATCAGGCTTCACGTTAGCCACCACTGCAACAGTCCATTGGCATATATTTAGGCCCAGCACCCAGGCAGAGGAGAGAGGTCCCGTAACAGAGAATCTGGCTTCATGTCAGCAGAGAATCAGTCTGCATGTCATAGCAGAGAATCAGGCTTCACGTCAGCCACCACTGTAACAGTCCATTTTCATATATTTAGGCCCAGGCACCCAGCCAGAGGAGAGAGGTCCCGTAACAGAGAATCTGGCTTCATGTCAGCAGAGAATCAGCCTGCATGTCATAGAAGAGAATCAGGCTTCACATCAGCCACCACTGCAACAGTCCATTGTCATATATTTAGGCCCAGCACCCAGGCAGAGGAGAGAGGTCCCGTAACAGAGAATCTGGCTTCATGTCAGCAGAGAATCAGTCTGCATGTCATAGCAGAGAATCAGGCTTCACGTCAGCCACCACTGTAACAGTCCATTGTCATATATTTAAGCCCAGGCACCCAGCCAGAGGAGAGAGGTCCCGTAACAGAGAATCAGGCTTCATGTCAGCAGAGAATCAGTCTGCATGTCATAGAAGAGAATCAGGCTTCATGTCAGCCACCACTGCAACAGTCCATTGTCATATATTTAGGCCCTGGCACCCAGGCAGAGGAGAGAGGTCCCGTAACAGAGAATCTGGCTTCATGTCAGCAGAGAATCAGTCTGCATGTCATAGCAGAGAATCAGGCTTCACGTCACCCAACATTGGAACAGTCCATTGGCATATATTTAGGCCCAGCACCCAGGCAGAGGAAAGAGGTCCCGTAACAGATAATCTGGCTTCATGTCAGCAGAGAATCAGTCTGCATGTCATAGCAGAGAAACAGGCTTCACGTCACCCAACATTGGAACAGTCCATTGGCATATATTTAGGCCCAGGCACCCAGGCAGAGGAGAGAGGTCCCGTAACAGAGAATCTGGCTTTATGTCAGCAGAGAATCAGTCTGCATGTCATAGCAGAGAATCAGGCTTCACGTCAGCCACCACTGTAACAGTCCATTGTCATATATTTAGGCCCAGGCACCCAGCCAGAGGAGAGAGGTCCCGTAACAGAGAATCTGTCTTCATGTCAGCAGAGAATCAGTCTGCATGTCATAGCAGAGAATCAGGCTTCACGTCAGCCACCACTGCAACAGTCCATTGTCATATATTTAGGCCCAGCACCTAGGCAGAGGAGAGAGGTCCCGTAACAGAGAATCTGGCTTCATGTCAGCAGAAAATCAGTCTGCATGTCATAGCAGAGAATCAGGCTTCACGTCACCCAACATTGGAACAGTCCATTGGCATATATTTAGGCCCAGGCACCCAGGCAGAGTAGAGAGGTCCCGTAACAGAGAATCTGGCTTCATGTCAGCAGAGAATCAGTCTGCATGTCATAGCAGAGAATCAGGCTTCACGTCAGCCACCACTGCAACAGTCCATTGTCATATATTTAGGCCCAGCACCCAGGCAGAGGAGAGAGGTCCCGTAACAGAGAATCTGGCTTCATGTCAGCAGAGAATCAGTCTGCATGTCATAGCAGAGAATCAGGCTTCACGTCACCCAACATTGAAACAGTCCATTGGCATATATTTAGGACAAGGCACCCAGGCAGAGGAGATGTTCATTCAACTTTGGGTTGCCCCGCAATATAATGGTAAAATGAAAATAAAAAGAGGATTGAATGAGGAAGTGCCCTGGAGTACAATAATATATGGTTAAGGGGAGGTATTTAATGTCTAATCTGCACAAGGGATGGACAGGTCCTGTGGGATCCATGCCTGGCTCATTTTTATGAACGTCAGCTTGTCCACATTGGCTGTAGACAGGCGGCTGCGTTTGTCTGTAATGACGCCTCCTGCCGTGCTGAATACACGTTCAGACAAAACGCTGGCCGCCGGGCAGGCCAGCACCTCCAAGGCATAAAAGGCTAGCTCTGGCCACGTGGACAATTTAGAGACCCAGAAGTTGAATGGGGCCGAACCATCAGTCAGTACGTGGAGGGGTGTGCACACGTACTGTTCCACCATGTTAGTGAAATGTTGCCTTCTGCTAACACGTTGCGTATTAGGTGGTGGTGCAGTTAGCTGTGGCGTGTTGACAAAACTTTTCTATAACTCTGCCATGCTAACCCTGCCCTCAGAGGAGCTGGCCGTGACACAGCTGCCTTGGCGACCTCTTGCTCCTCCTCTGCCTTGCCCTTGGGCTTCCACTTGTTCCCCTGTGACATTTGGGAATGCTCTCAGTAGCGCGTCTACTAACGTGCGCTTGTACTCGCGCATCTTCCTATCACGCTCCAGTGCAGGAAGTAAGGTGGGCACATTGTCTTTGTAGCGTGGATCCAGCAGGGTGGCAACCCAGTAGTCCGCACACGTTAAAATGTGGGCAACTCTGCTGTCGTTGCGCAGGCACTGCAGCATGTAGTCGCTCATGTGTGCCAGGCTGCCCAGAGGTAAGGACAAGCTGTCCTCTGTGGGAGGCGTATCGTCATCGTCCTGCCTTTCCCCCCAGCCACGCACCAGTGATGGGCCCGAGCTGCGTTGGGTGCCACCCCGCTGTGACCATGCTTCATCCTCATCCTCCTCCACCTCCTCCTCATCCTCGTCCTCCTCGTCCTCCAGTAGTGGGCCCTGGCTGGCCACATTTGTACCTGGCCTCTGCTGTTGCAAAAAACCTCCCTCTGAGTCACTTCGAAGAGACTGGCCTGAAAGTGCTAAAAATGACCCCTCTTCCTCCTCCTCCTCCTCCTCCTCCTGGGCCACCTCCTCTTCCATCATCGCCCTAAGTGTTTTCTCAAGGGGACATAGAAGTGGTATTGTAACGCTGATAACGGCGTCATCGCGACTGGCCATGTTGGTGGAGTACTCGAAACAGCGCAACAGGGCACACAGGTCTCGCATGGAGGCCCAGTCATTGGTGGTGAAGTGGTGCTGTTCCGTACTGCGACTGACCCGTGCGTGCTGCAGCTGAAACTCCACTATGGCCTGCTGCTCGCACAGTCTGTCCAGCATGTGCAAGGTGGAGTTCCACCTGGTGGGCACGTCGCATATGAGGCGGTGAGCGGGAAGGCCGAAGTTACGCTGTAGCGCAGACAGGCGAGCAGCGGCAGGATGTGAACGCCGGAAGCGCGAACAGACGGCCCGCACTTTATGCAACAGCTCTGACATGTCGGGGTAGTTGTGAATGAACTTCTGCACCACCAAATTCAGCACATGTGCCAAGCAAGGGATGTGCGTCAAACTGGCTAGTCCCAGAGCTGCAACGAGATTTCGCCCATTATCGCACACCACTTGAGGCTCACCGGCAGCACCACTCATCGGTCTGTTGTTCTATACCCCGCCACAACTCCTGTGCGGTGTGGGGCCTGTCCCCCAAACATATGAGTTTCAGAATGGCCTGCTGACGTTTACTACAGGCTGTGCTGAAGTTGGTGGTGAAGGTGTGTGGCTGACTGGATGAGCAGGTGGAAGAAGAGGAGGAGGAAGCTGAGTAGGAGGAGGTGGCAACAGGAGGCAAAGAATGTTGCCCTGCGATCCTTGGCGGCGGAAGGACGTGCGCCAAACAGCTCTCCGCCTGGGGCCCAGCTGCCACTACATTTACCCAGTGTGCAGTTAGGGAGATATAGCGTCCCTGGCCGTGCTTACTGGTCCACGTATCTGTGGTTAGGTGGACCTTGCCACAGATGGCGTTGCGCAGTGCACACTTGATTTTATCGGATACTTGGTTGTGCAGGGAAGGCACGGCTCTCTTGGAGAAGTAGTGCCGGCTAGGAACAACATACTGTGGGACAGCAAGCGACATGAGATATTTGAAGCTGTCTGTGTCCACCAGCCTAAATGACAGCATTTCATAGGCCAGTAGTTTAGAAATGCTGGCATTCAGGGCCAGGGATCGAGGGTGGCTAGGTGGGAATTTACGCTTTCTCTAAAAATGTTTGTGAGATGGAGAGCTAAACTCTGCCGTGTGACATGGTTGAGATGCTTGGTGACGGAGGTGGTGGTGTTGGTGGTACATCCCCTGTTTGCTGGGCGGCAGGTGCCAATGTTCCTCCAGAGGCGGAGGAAGAGGCCGAGGCGGCAGCAGCAGAAGAGGCCGAGGCGGCAGCAGCAGAAGAGGCCGAGGCGGCAGCAGCAGAAGAGATAGCAGGGAGAGCCTGAGTGACTTCCTTGTTTTTAAGGTGTTTACTCCACTGCAGTTCATGCTTTGCATGCAGGTGTCTGGTCATGCAGGTTGTGCTAAGGTTCAGAACGTTAATGCCTCGCTTCAGGCTCTGATGGCACAGCGTGCAAACCACTCGGGTCTTGTCGTCAGCACATTGTTTGAAGAAGTGCCATGCCAGGGAACTCCTTGAAGCTGCCTTTGGGGTGCTCGGTCCCAGATGGCGGCGGTCAGTAGCAGGCGGAGTCTCTTGGCGGCGGGTGTTCTGCTTTTGCCCACTGCTCCCTCTTTTGCTACGCTGTTGGCTCGGTCTCACCACTGCCTCTTCCTCCGAACTGTGAAAGTCAGTGGCACGACCTTCATTCCATGTGGGGTCTAGGACCTCATCATCCCCTGCATCGTCTTCCACCCAGTCTTCCTCCCTGACCTCCTGTTCAGTCTGCACACTGCAGAAAGACGCAGCAGTTGGCACCTGTGTTTCGTCATCATCAGAGACATGCTGAGGTGGTATTCCCATGTCCTCATCATCAGGAAACATAAGTGGTTGTGCGTCAGTGCATTCTATGTCTTCCACCGCTGGGGAAGGGCTAGGTGGATGCCCTTGGGAAACCCTGCCAGCGGAGTCTTCAAACAGCATAAGAGACTGCTGCATAACTTGAGGCTGAGACAGTTTCCCTGATATGCATGGGGGTGATGTGACAGACTGATGGGCTTGGTTTTCAGGCGCCATCTGTGCGCTTTCAGCAGAAGACTGGGTGGGAGATAATGTGAACGTGCTGGATCCACTGTCGGCCACACAATTGACTAATGCCTGTACCTGCTCAGGCCTTACCATCCTTAGAACTGCATTGGGCCCCACCAAATATCGCCGTAAATTATGGCGGCTACTGAGACCTGAGGTAGTTGGTACACTAGGACGTGTGGCTGTGGCAGAACGGCCACGTCCTCTCCCAGCACCAGAGGGTCCACTAACACCACCACGACCATGTCCGCGTCCTTTACTAGATGTTTTCCTCATTTTTATCGTTCACCACAACAACAAAAATATTATTTGACCCAATGTATTGAATTCAAATTCAGGCCTTTTTTTAAAGACAACTAACACTATCTGGCTATCTATTTAGGTACCGTATTACACTAATACAGGCACAGCAGTAACCACAGATTTAGCTGAATATAAATTTGAGGCCTAGTATTTAGGCGCTGGGTGACAGGTATAGGTTTACTGACAGAATTAGACTTGGAAATGCACAGTAGCGTGTGTATGAAGTTATTCAGAATGACCCTATGTGCACCTTGATTCTGATATACCCTTTTAGGGATAGATTTAAAGTAGGCCTGATACAGCAGAAACCACTAAATTAGGAAATTGCTAAATTGGGAATTGTATTTCAACCCAGAACACAAACTGTGCTTTGACGGACACTAAATAACTTGACCAGCCACACCAGTAACGACAGATTTAGGCTACTTTCACACCTGCGTTCGATCGGATCCGTTCTGAACGGATCCGCTCATATTAATGCAGACGGTGGCTCCGTTCAGAACGGATCCGTCTGCATTAGAACTTAGAAAAATTTTCTAAGTCTGAAAGTAGCCTGAGCGGATCCGTTCCGACTTTACATTGAAAGTCAATGGGGGACGGAACCGCTTGAAGATTGAGCCATATGGTGTCATCTTCAAGCGGATCCGTCCCCATTGACTTACATTGTAAGTCGGAACGGATCCGCTCGCCTCGGCACGGCCAGGCGGACACCCGAACGCTGCTTGCAGCGTTCAGGTGTCCGCTCACTGAGCGGAGCGGAGGCTGAGCGCTGGCAGGCGGATGCATTCTCAGTGTATCCGCCTCCACTGAGAATGCATTAGGGCCAGACGGCTGTGTTCAGGGCCGCTCGTGAGCTCCTTCAAACGGAGCTCACGAGCGGACACCTGAACGCAGGTGTGAAAGGAGCCTTAGCTGGATATAAATTTGAGGCCTAGTATTTAGGCGCTGGGTGACAGGTATAGGTTTACTGACAGAATTAGACTTGGAAATGCACAGTAGCGTGTGTGTGAAGTTATTCAGAATGACCCTATGTGCACCTTGAATCTGATATACCCTTTTAGGGATAAATTTAAAGTAGGCCTGATACAGCAGAAACCACTAAATCAGGAAATTGCTAAATTGGGAATTGTATTTCAACCCAGAACAAAAACTGTGCTTTGACGGACACTAAATAACTTGACCAGCCACACCAGTAACGCCAGATTTAGCTGGATATAAATTTGAGGCCTAGTATTTAGGCGCTGGGTGACAGGTATAGGTTTACTAACAGAATTAGACTGGGATATGGCCAAAAAATAACCACACTATTGATGGTTAAATGCACTTGGTGTGACAGCTTGACCAACCACACTATTCAGGGTTAAATGCACTTGGTGACAGGCTCAGCTTGCCCCTGATGTAGTATATGGCCCAAAAATAACCAGACTATTGATGGTTAAATGCACTTGGTGTGACAGCTTGACCCTGATGTAGGATTTAGCCAAAAAACAACCACACCATTGAGGGTTAAATGCACTTGGTGACAGCTTGCCCCTGATGTAGTATATGGCCAAAAAATAAACAGACTATTGCTGGTTAAATGCACTTGGTGTGACAGCTTGACCCTGATGTAGGATTTAGCCAAAAAACAACCACACCATTGAGGGTTAAATGCACTTGGTTGCAGCTTGTGCTGGCGCACCACAAGACACAAAATGGCCGCCGATCACCCCAGAAAAAAGTGACTAAAAAACGCTCTGGGCTGCCTAAAAACAGTGAGCAATTCAATAGCAGCAGTTCAATCATCCACAGCTGCAGATCGATCTCTGAATGAAGTCCTTTGGAGGAGTTAATCACTGCCTAATCTCGCCCTAACGTCGCGGCTGCAACCTCTCCCTATACTGATCAGAGCAGAGTGACGGGCGGCGCTATGTGACTCCAGCTTAAATAGAGGCTGGGTCACATAGTGCTCTGGCCAATCACAGCCATGCCAATAGTAGGCATGGCTGTGACGGCCTCTTGGGGCAAGTAGTATGACGCTTGTTGATTGGCTGCTGTCATGCAACTTACCACCCAAATGAATTTTACCTCCTTTTCTTCTCACTAATAGAGCTTTCATTTGGTGGTATTTCATTGCTGCTGACATTTTTACTTTTTTTGCTATTAATCGGAATGTAATTATTTTTTTGCAAAAAAAATGAAATTTTTCACTTTCAGTTGTAAAATTTTGCAAAAAAAACGACATCCGTATATAAATATTTCGCTAAATTTATTGTTCTACATGTCTTTGATTAAAAAAAAAAATGTTTGGGTAAAAAAAAATGGTTTGGGTAAACTATGGTCCAACAATGTGAATTTCCGCTTTTTAAAGCAGCTCTGACTTTCTGAGCGCCTGTCATGTTTCCTGAGGTTCTACAATGCCCAGACAGTAGAAAACCCCCACAAATGACCCCATTTCGGAAAGTAGACACTCTAAGGTATTCGCCGATGGGCATAGTGAGTTCATAGAACTTTTTATTTTTTGTCACAAGCTAGCGGAAAATGATGATTTTTTATTTTATTTTTTTCTTACAAAGTCTCATATTCCACTAACTTGTGACAAAAAACTAAAACTTCCATGAACTCACTATGCCCATCACAAAATACCTTGGGGTGTCTTCTTTCCAAATTGGGGTCACTTGTGGGGTAGTTATACTGCCCTGGCATTCTAGGGGCCCAAATGTGTGGTAAGTAGTTTGAAATCAAAATCTGTAAAAAATGACCTGTGAAGGGGGCGGAGCCAGCGCAGGTCTGTGATGGCCGCTTGTTTCTGAACTCCGTTCATTGCACTAGCTATCTGTAGCAATCTGCCGGAAGATGGTTAAAATCGGGAACCCTAGAGCAGGGGACAGCTCCGGTAACGGCAAAAGTTAAGTGGCGGGAGGCGACATGGATAAATTCCTGAAGAAAGCGGCCGCTTCATATGTGGCCCGCGAATCTAAAATGGCGCCCGCTCAGCCGCAGAAGGCCAGGTCTGAGGACGAAAGCGAATATGAAGAACCGCAAGCTAGGGGAGCCCTCCCGATCACTAGAAATTATCTGAAGAACTCCCTGAACTCCATTCGCTGCCATGTGACAAGATATGCGTCACATAGGGGACAGGGTGGAATCGCTTGAAAATCAACAGGTCCAGATGCTGGATCATCAGAGGGCCACGTCCGACTCCCTCCAGAAATGCGGTACCTACCTGAACCAGCTCCAGAACGCCCTGGAAGACCAGGAAAACAGGGGTCGCAGGAACAACCTGCGCATAAGGGGGATCCCTGAGTCTGTGCTCCCTGGCGACATTCCTGCTGCGATCGTCTCCCTCTGCTCCTCACTTCTGGGTCCCGAATTTGCGCTGGAGATTGTCCTGGAAAGGGCTCACAGAGCGCTGAGGCCTAAACCTAAACCAGAAGAACCCCCGAGAGACATAGTGTGCAGATTTCTCAATTTCCAGGTCAAGAATGCTGTCCAGGAAGCTGCAAGAAACAGACAAGACATCTTATTTGAAGGGGCTCAAGTCTCAATTTATCAGGATCTAGCCCCATCAACTTTAAGGAAGCGCAAATTTCTTAAACCCTTGACGGATTGGCTCCGGGCGAACAGAATCCTTTACAAATGGAACTTTCCCTTTGGCATCTCTTTTTCCCATGGAGGCCGCCGCATAAGCATTTCCACCTACGCCGACTTAGAGGCTGTTTATGATCACCTGCAAATCCCTCCTATGCCAATTGAGAACTGGGACTTATTCCTGGATATAGGAGCTTTACCAGATGTTCCAGTGGTTTAAGCCTTCACTGTGCAACATACCCCTAAGGCCCACAAAGTGGTGAAGAGGAGTCGCCAGTTAACCCCCAAGAGACTGTCTCAAGATTAATCTCCCTGGACTGTGGCTGGTTAAATTTTCGCATGCAGAGATGGTATTCTCCTTTCTCCTGGACTTCCCTGGATCTATCCAGATAATCTGCTTCTTACTTACAAAGGGACTTTGGCTACCATATGCCTTATTAGCTGATCATACTGCTAGTAGACCCAGGCTTAAGTCCGACTTAGTATGATATTACCTCTGTACTATTATGCTCATGCTTTTCTCATTTGCTTCTCCTCTCCCTCCCCTAACCTTCAACACCATGCTCCTGTCTTCTTTTCTCTTAGTTCCTCTTTTTCATCCTGTTTAAGTTTTTCCCTCCAGTAATACCATGCCGTTTCCTAACTATCCTCACTAGGTCTACCTGAGGATAACCTGATCATTTCCTCCTTTACCTAAAAAGCTGTGGATTGCTTGGACTAAAATCAGTTTAGTTCCTGACTGCAATCTTATGTGCTGAACGGACTGTTCACAGGTCTTGGACCAATTTCCCCCATGCTCTACACCAGTGGGCCAACCCACTCTCTAAGTTACTTTTTTGTTTTCTTTTTCTATGTTCTCATCGTTTTCCCTTTCCCTTTGTTTAGTTTAAGGTACCTGTCACACATCTTCCTTATCCCCTCAAAGGACGCACAGGATCTGGGAGGCCGGGCTTCTCTCCTGGACGAGGTGGATATTCCTAAAACCGTAAGTGCCCTCTTCTGGGGGACCAGCACACCTTTCACTCTTCCTTACACAATGACCCTTGATCATGGCTGATATCCTCATAGCCTCATACAACGTAAACGGCTTCAACTCACCCTCTAAAAGAAGCCAAATCTTCTCCATTTTACGTAAGGAGGGATCGGATGTGCTGCTCCACCAGGAGACTCACTTTAGGTTCAATCACTACCCCAACATGGAATTCTCTCACTACCCTCTCTGGTTTCATTGTGGGGGAGGCTCCGCCTCGTCCGGAGGAGTGAGTATAGGTTTCAAGAGGAAGGTTCCCTTTAAATATATGGCCCATAAGCAAGATCCAGAGGGCAGATTCATTATGGTCAAGGGGAGCATTGGTGTTCAGGTTTATACATTTGTAAATCTTTACGCCCCTAACTCTAAACAGGCTAGTTGGCTTTCCTCTGTGGCTCCCTTGATTACCTCCTTTAAGGAGGGCATAGTGGTGCTAGGGGGTGAACTCAATGTGGCCGTTAATCCCCAAATGGACTCATCGGCTCGTTCAACCTCCCACTCAAAACGTTCCCTAAAGTTCATCAAAAGTATCCTTTGGGATCTCCATCTAGTAGACGTCTGGCGTACACATTACCCTGACGCACTTGACTATACATTTTATTCCCACGTACACAATACTTACCACCGTATAGATTATCTCTTTATCGCTAAAGAGTACCTCCAATTATGCCAAATGGCCAAGATTGGGTCTATACATATTTCCGACCACGCCCCTATATTTCTTAAGGTATCCTCCCCCACACAGAAAACTAGAAGCTTTAACTGGAGACTAAATGAATCTATCCTTGGCTATCCAGATTCTGTGAAGAAAATTACGTCTAAGCTGGAAGAATACTTTACCATAAACTCCTTACCTGAGCTATCAACACAGACCATTTGGGATGCGCACAAACCTTATATCAGGGGCGAGTTCATTAGTATTGGATCGCATTTAAAAAAGGTTAGAGAAATTAACATCAACACCCTCCTCTCTAAAATAAACAAATTAGAGTCCGCCCATAAAATATCTCTTTCTGACATCCAACTCCAAGAATTGTCTAAAGCAAGAGCAGAGTTAAAAACACTATTACACAATAACTCGGCCAAGTTTTATCTTAATTCGCAATATAAGTTCTTTGCACACGGGGACAAAGCTTCCAAATTCCTCATGAACAGAATTAAATCCAGAAGAGCTGACAACTACATTCACCAATTATCTACCCCTGGTTGAAACAATATTTGCTTCCTCAAAGATCGCAAAACAGTTTAGAGATTTTTACGAAGCACTATATAATCTACCTTCCCCTGCGACTCCATCTGCCCACTCCTCCCTAGTGGATGCTTTTCTAAAAACTACCTCCTGCCCAACTTTATCAGTGGATCAACAGCGTGCCCTAGAAGCTCCATTTACTCTGGAGGAGATTTCTACAGCCTTAGACCAGATGCCCCAGGGGAAAAGCCCCGGTCCAGACGGGCTAACTGCATTTTACTATAAGACCTTCAAAAAGTTACTGATGCCACATCTATTAGCAGTGTGTAATCAATCTCTTCAAGGCACCCCTTTGTCCAGGGACATGACATCGGCCCATATAGCCTTGATTCCTAAAGAGGGGAAGGACTCTAAGGCTACTTTCACACTTGCGCTTGATCGGATCCGTTCTGAACGGATCCGATCATATTAATGCAGACGGAGGCTCCGTTCAGTACGGATCCGTCTGTATTAATAACTTTAAAAAAATTCGGAAGTGCGCAAGTGCGCAAGTAGTATGCGCGGATCCGTTCAGACTTTCAATGTAAAGTCAATGGGGGACGGATCCGCTTGAAGATTGAGCCATATGGTGACATCTTCAAGCGGATCCGTTCCCATTGACTTACATTGTAAGTCTGGACGGATCCGCACGGATCCGCACGCTTCCGCACGGCCAGGCGGACACCCGAACGCTGCAAGCAGCGTTCAGCTGTCCGCCTGTCCGTGCGGAGGCGAGCGGAGGTTTATACATTTGTAAATCTTTACGCCCCTAACTCTAAACAGGCTAGTTGGCTTTCCTCTGTGGCTCCCTTGATTACCTCCTTTAAGGAGGGCATAGTGGTGCTAGGGGGTGAACTCAATGTGGCCGTTAATCCCCAAATGGACTCATCGGCTCGTTCAACCTCCCACTCAAAACGTTCCCTAAAGTTCATCAAAAGTATCCTTTGGGATCTCCATCTAGTAGACGTCTGGCGTACACATTACCCTGACGCACTTGACTATACATTTTATTCCCACGTACACAATACTTACCACCGTATAGATTATCTCTTTATCGCTAAAGAGTACCTCCAATTATGCCAAATGGCCAAGATTGGGTCTATACATATTTCCGACCACGCCCCTATATTTCTTAAGGTATCCTCCCCCACACAGAAAACTAGAAGCTTTAACTGGAGACTAAATGAATCTATCCTTGGCTATCCAGATTCTGTGAAGAAAATTACGTCTAAGCTGGAAGAATACTTTACCATAAACTCCTTACCTGAGCTATCAACACAGACCATTTGGGATGCGCACAAACCTTATATCAGGGGCGAGTTCATTAGTATTGGATCGCATTTAAAAAAGGTTAGAGAAATTAACATCAACACCCTCCTCTCTAAAATAAACAAATTAGAGTCCGCCCATAAAATATCTCTTTCTGACATCCAACTCCAAGAATTGTCTAAAGCAAGAGCAGAGTTAAAAACACTATTACACAATAACTCGGCCAAGTTTTATCTTAATTCGCAATATAAGTTCTTTGCACACGGGGACAAAGCTTCCAAATTCCTCATGAACAGAATTAAATCCAGAAGAGCTGACAACTACATTCACCAATTATCTACCCCTGGTTGAAACAATATTTGCTTCCTCAAAGATCGCAAAACAGTTTAGAGATTTTTACGAAGCACTATATAATCTACCTTCCCCTGCGACTCCATCTGCCCACTCCTCCCTAGTGGATGCTTTTCTAAAAACTACCTCCTGCCCAACTTTATCAGTGGATCAACAGCGTGCCCTAGAAGCTCCATTTACTCTGGAGGAGATTTCTACAGCCTTAGACCAGATGCCCCAGGGGAAAAGCCCCGGTCCAGACGGGCTAACTGCATTTTACTATAAGACCTTCAAAAAGTTACTGATGCCACATCTATTAGCAGTGTGTAATCAATCTCTTCAAGGCACCCCTTTGTCCAGGGACATGACATCGGCCCATATAGCCTTGATTCCTAAAGAGGGGAAGGACTCTAAGGCTACTTTCACACTTGCGCTTGATCGGATCCGTTCTGAACGGATCCGATCATATTAATGCAGACGGAGGCTCCGTTCAGTACGGATCCGTCTGCATTAATAACTTTAAAAAAATTCGGAAGTGCGCAAGTGCGCAAGTAGTATGCGCGGATCCGTTCAGACTTTCAATGTAAAGTCAATGGGGGACGGATCCGCTTGAAGATTGAGCCATATGGTGACATCTTCAAGCGGATCCGTTCCCATTGACTTACATTGTAAGTCTGGACGGATCCGCACGGATCCGCACGCTTCCGCACGGCCAGGCGGACACCCGAACGCTGCAAGCAGCGTTCAGCTGTCCGCCTGTCCGTGCGGAGGCGAGCGGAGCGGAGGCTGAACGCCGCCAGACTGATGCAGTCTGAGAGGATCCGCTCCATTCAGACTGCATCAGGGCTGGACGGCTGTGTTCGGGTCCGCTCGTGAGCCCCTTTAAACGGAGCTCACGAGCGGACAGCCGAACGCTAGTGTGAAAGTAGCCTAAGCTGTGTGCAAATTACAGGCCCATTTCTCATTTGAATATTGACCTAAAATTATTGGCGAAGCTTTTGGCCAATCGCCTAGCAGTCCTTCTCCCTCTTCTGGTGCATATGGATCAGGTAGGCTTCGTACGTAATAGAGAGGGTAGGGATAACACCTCTAGAGTTGTTAATGCTCTCTCTTACGCTAGGCACACTTCTACTCCCCTTGTTCTCCTCACCACTGACGCTGAAAAAGCATTCGATCGCATAAATTGGAATTACCTGAGCTATGTCCTTAAGTTCTTTGGCCTACCTGATCCATATATCAAGGCTGTATTTGCTATGTACGACCGGGCCACAGCTCGAGTTATGGTCAATGGTGACTTATCCTCTCCTTTTCGTATTCAAAACGGAACTCGTCAAGGCTGTCCTTTATCCCCCCTGCTCTTTGTATTGGCTATGGAACCCTTGCTTTCCAAACTTAGAGCAGATACAAAGATTGAGGGAACAACCCTTGGGGGTAGAAGTCATAAAATTGCGGCATTCGCTGATGATGTCATGATAATGACATCCAATCCTAAAATCTCACTCCCCATAATCCAGGAACATTTAAGGACTTATAGCACAGTCTCTAACTTCAAGATCAATGAGAATAAGTCCACCATCATTAGCACAGGGTTATCATTACCACTCAAACACTCTTTAATAAAAGATTCTCCTTTTAACTGGTCCTCTCCAACTATTACCTACTTAGGAGTGAAACTTAGCCCTTCCATACCAGACCTGTTCAAACTCAACTATGTCCCTTTAAAATCGGCCCTGTTTTCAGCTCTTGACAATCTCACTAAATCAGCCCCCACCTTATCATGGTTTGGTAGAAAAAATATCCTCTCGGCTCTAATTATTCCACGTCTTACATAGCTCCAGCAAGTCCTCCCAATCCCAGTGCCTAAATCTTACTACACTTCCCTAAAACAGAGATTCAGAACATTCATATGGAATGGCAGGAAGGCGAGACTTTCCTACTCATTCCTGTCTCGCTCCCGCATGACAGGTGGGATTGGGCTACCTGATCCTGAACTATATGGGAAGGCTATACTTATGTCAAGAGTAATAGATTGGTTGAGGAACACAGAGAGCAAATCCTGGGTAGCCATGGAACAAGACATTATTGGAATGCCGACCCGAGCCTTCTGTCTGGGGTATCATACTCCCCCCCAAGCCAATATACAATCCTTCCCACTCATCAAAGCAACAGTTGAAGCCTGGAAATGGTGGAACCTTTCTCACTGTTCTACCCCGTTCCCCTCCCCTCTCATCACAATCAGCGATATCCTTGGCTCACATGCCAGTGGGCCCTGAGACTCCTCTTCCAAAATGATTAGATCCTCAGCCCTGCCACTCTCCCTTCTCCTTGACCCCCAGGGTTTGGTACCTTCAAATGAGACTTTCAAAACTCTTTTGAGTCCACAACCACGTGACTTTGCTTTCATCCCTCTTATCAAGTCCTTTATTCATAAAAACAACATGAATGGTGAACTCCTCCGACCCCTCACATGGTTTGAAGCAATAATAGCCAACCCCAACACCCCTAAAAGACCTATCTCCTTGGTCTATAAAAGGCTAAGATCTCCACCCTTAGTTGTTAAGCCAGCTTTCATACGCTCATGGGAGGTGGAAACTGGTGTGGATCTCCCTATCCACTCTTTACCTACGATCTTTGACACTCCTCACAAATCCTCTAGGTGTGTTAGGGCCCAAGAGAATGGTTACAAAATTCTCTCGCAATGGTACATTACCCCTGTTAAGACCTCTCGCTTCAGCAGACCCACCTCTGCCGAATGCTGGAGATGCCAAAACGAGATAGGCACCTTTCTCCATATTTGGTGGACTTGTCCCCCTATAAACAAGTGGTGGGCAGAGATCTTTCAGATAAGCAATCAAATTTGTTCCTCTGACATTGCCATCTCACCGTATGGAGCATTGCTCTCCTTTTTTGGTGACAAGACGCCTCTGCCTCCCACTTTTCTCTTTAGGCAACTCTTGCTAGCTGCCCGCCTCTTGGTTCCCCAATACTGGTTACAAACCAGTCTACCATCGGTGGAGCAATGGAGATTGAAGGTTGACCAAATTCACCGCTTCGAAGAAATGGCTTCTTGGGAATCTCGGACCCACCTAACTTTCTTGAGAAAGTGGGCCCCCTGGACTAAATATAGATTCACCCAGCACTGACAGCTTTATTTCACTCTCTCCATCCAAAATATGTCTAGTAAAGCCCATTGGCTAGATCCCAACGAGATTGTATCTTCCCTCTTCCTCTGCTCCTATGAACGCCCTAATAGATTGGAGGTTAGGGTTTGGATTATGAGTGCCTGTTGAGTCTTACCTAACATACTCCTCTGATAGCGGCAATACTATTTCTGACTAGTTTATAATGGTCCTATCTCCATATGGCTGATGTGGAATTCTGAAGTGTGATTTCTCACTTGATTGCTCTCTTTATTAATGGATTGAAACTCCTGATACTCCTAACCCTCCCTGTGCTGTAAGATGTTTACTTGCTTATGTGAATGGTACCGATTTACACCACTGTTGGTGTTATGTTACACTGTATGCTTTCTTAAGAGTATAATAAAATACTTTTAAACACAAAAATAAAATAAAATGACCTGTGAAATCCTAAAGGTGCTCTTTGGAATGTGTGCCCCTTTGCCCACCTAGGCTGTAAAAAAGTGTCACACATCTGGTATCGCCGTACTCAGGAGAAGTTTGGGAATGTGTTTTCGGGTGTCATTTTACATATACCTATGCTGGGTGAGAGAAATATCTCTGCAAAAGACAACTTTTCCCATTTTTTTTATACAAAGTTGGCATTTGACCAAGATATTTATCTCACCCAGCATGGGTATATGTAAAATGACACCCCAAAACACATTGCCCAACTTCTCCTGAGTACGGCGATACCAGATGTGTGACACTTTTTTGGGCACAAGTTAGCGGAAATTTTTATTTTTTTATTTTTTTCTCACAAAGTCTCCCTTTCCGCTAACTTGGGACAAAAATGTCAATCTTTCATGGACTCAATATGCCCCTCATGGAATACCTTGGGGTGTCTTCTTTCCGAAATGGGGTCACATGTGGGGTATTTATACTGCCCTGGCATTTTAGGGGCTCTAAAGCGTGAGAAGAAGTCTGGAATATAAATGTCTAAAAATTTTTACGCATTTGGATTCCGTGAGGGGTATGGTGAGTTCATGTGAGATTTAATTTTTTGACAAGTTAGTGGAATATGAGACTTTGTAAGAAAAAAAAAATATATATTTCCGCTAACTTGGGCCAAAAAAATGTCTGAATGGAGCCTTACAGGGGGGTGATCAATGACAGGGGGGTGATCAGGGAGTGTATATGGGGTGATCACCCCCCTGTCACTGATCACCCCTCTGTCATTGATCACCCCTCTGAAAGGCTCCATTCAGACGTCCATATGTTTTTTACGGATCCACGGATACATGGATCGGATCCGCAAAACACATACGGACGTCTGAATGGAGCCTTACAGGGGGGTGATCAATGACAGGGGGGTGATCAATGACAGGGGGTGATCAGGGAGTGTATATGGGGTGATTACCCTCCTGTCATTGATCACCCCCCTGTAAGGCTCCATTCAGACGTCCGTATGCGTTTTGTGGAATCGATCCATGGATGTGTGGATCCGTAAAAAACATATGGACGTCTGAATGGAGCCTTTCAGAGGGGTGATCAATGACAGAGGGGTGATCAGTGACAGGGGGGTGATCAGGGAGTGTATATGGGGTGATCACCCCCCTGTAAGGCTCCATTCAGACGTCCGTATGTGTTTGGCGGATCCGATCCATAGATGCGTGGATCCGTAAAACACATACAGATGTCTGAATGGAGCCTTACAGGGGGTGATCATCCCATATAGACTCCCTGATCACCCCCCTGTAAGGCTCCATTAAGACATCCGTATGCGTTTTGCGGATCCGATCCATGGATGCATGGATCCGTAAAACACATACGGGCGTCTGAATGGAGCCTTACAGGGGGGTGATCAATGACAGGGGGGTGATCAGGGAGTGTATATGGGGTTATCACCCCCCTGTCACTGATCACCCCCCTGTAAGGCTCCATTCAGATGTCCGTATGTGTTTTGCGGATCCGATCCATAGATACGTGGATGCGTAAAACACATACAGACGTCTGAATGGAGCCTTACAGGGGGGTGATCAATGACAGGGGGGTGATCAATGACGGAGGTGATCAGGGAGTCTATATGCGTGATCACCCCCTTGTCATTGATCACCCCCCTGTAAGGCTCCATTCAGACGTCCGCATGTGTTTTGCGGATCCGATCCATGTATCAGTGGATCCGTAAAAATCATACGGACGTCTGAATGGAGCCTTACAGGGGGGTGATCAATGACGGAGGTGATCAGGGAGTCTATATGGGTGATCACCCCTCTGTCATTGATCACCCCCCTGTAAGGCTCCATTCAGATGTCCGTATGTGTTTTGCGGATCCGATCCATGTATCCGTGGATCCGTAAAAATCATACGGACCTCTGAATGGAGCCTTACAGGGGGTGATCAATGACAGGGGGGTGATCAATGACAGGGGGGTGATCAGGGAGTCTATATGGGGTGATCAGTGGTTCATAAAGGGTTAATAAGTGACAGGGGGGGTGTAGTGTAGTGGTGTTTGGTGCTACTTTACTGAGCCGCCTGTGTCCTCTGGTGGTCGATCCAAACAAAAGGGACCACCAGAGGACCAGGTAGCAGGTATATTAGACGCTGTTATCAAAACAGCGTCTAATATACCTGTAAGGGGTTAAAAAAATCACATCTCCAGCCTGCCAGCGAGCGATCGCCGCTGGCAGGCTGGAGATCCACTCGCTTACCTTCCGTTCCTGTGAGCGCGCGCGCCTGTGTGTGCGCGTTCACAGGAAATCTCGGCTCACGCGAGATGACGCCAATCGGCGTTAGCGTAGCCTGGGAGAGCCGCCGCAATGACGCCTTTCGGCGTTAGCGCGGCGGCAAGTGGTTAATAAGCTATTCAGTGTTACTGTTTATATTGATATACTTTTAGTCTTTTATTTTTTTATGTACTTATTAATAAATGTTGTGATATGCATTTAAACCATACGGTCCCATGTGTTGAGAGTGCCAGTCTTCCAGTATTATATATATTTTCTTGCAACCGTGAAGGGTGAATCACTTTTAGACTAGAGCACCTCTTAGTGGCTGTGAGTGGGTGAGCTATTTCCTATACTACTATTTTAGAATTTGTATTATGGCAAGAAAAAAGCAGCTAAGTAAACAAAAACGAGTGGCCATCATTACTTTAAGAAATGAAGGTCAGTCAGTCCGAAAAATTGGGAAAACTTTGAAGGTGTCTGTCACAAAGCGCAGCCAGCACTGTAACACGTGCTGCCCCTGCTATCACACGCCCCCTAGTGGCCTGACCGCTCAATGCCTTAAATATGTTTCAGACCGCAGATCGTCCACTGTGGGGATGCGATCGGTGAACTGAAACCGCTGGAATTTGGGCAGCAGACAGGCTAGGAGGAAGCGTGCGGACTACAGAAAACATACACTACGCAATATGTAGGTAGACTGCCACCATCCCTTGTAACAGGGCAAGGGAAACCCTTGACTAAACACGACAACTATCCGGGTAGCGACTCTTCAGAAACGGCTAGGATTCGTTCTGCGGTGCCCAGAGCAGGTATGAGGCTGAAGAAAATGACTTTACCGTCATTTATTATACATACAATACAAATGATTAACATATACAGAAATTATTAAAAATAACAATGATAGGGAAGGATAGTCCAGTGTAAAATAAAAAGGAAAACAGATGAAAGGGAATACTTAGTTTCAGGAGAAGAATGTCCTTTGTGGAAAGTCCAAGAAAGTCCGTTTGTTCCAGAATAAAAAGTCCGGTAAATATGGCTGCCAGCCCACCTTGGTCCTCGTGGCTGGCTTCTTCAGATGATATTACAGAAGGGAGGACTCCCATTAGATTTCACTCATGGCCTTATGAAGGGTCCAGCTGTTAGGGCGGGATCTCAGGCTCAGCCCCTGGGCTGGGGCTGTTATTCGGAGGGAAGTTCAAATCCCCAAAATATGACATTTTCATATCGCAGCACACGTCCGTCGCACACAACTAATAATGACAGATTTACAATCCTCTGAAAATATCGATCTCATTGACACTATACATAAGAACTATATCATATTCGGTTACTGAGATGTTTAATAACCTGGATGTGGCTTATCCCAGCGGTATATGTTTTATATCAGAATACTCAGCGGATCCTGACCAACAAAATGATATACCGTATTTTTCGCCCTATAAGACGCACCGGCCCATAAGACGCACCTAGGTTTTTGGGGAGGAAAATAAGAAAAAAAATATTTTGAACCAAAAGGTGTGCTTTTGGTGGTTTTTGAACTAATTGTGGTCTGTGGGTGACGCACTGTTATGGAGGATCTGTGGATGACACACTGTTATGGGGGATCTGTGAGTGACAAACTGTTATGGGGGATCTGTGGATGACGCACTGTTATGGGGGATCTGTGGATGACGCACTGTTATGGGGGATCTGTGGGTGACGGACTGTTATGGGGGATCTGTGGATGACGCACTGTTATGGGGATCTGTGGATGACGCACTGTTATGGGGGATCTGTGGATGACGCACTGTTATGGGGGATCTGTGGGTGATGCACTGTTATGGGGGATCTGTGAGTGACGGACTGTTATGGGGGATCTGTGGGTGACGCACTGTTATGGGGATCTGTGAGTGACGCACTGTTATGGGGATCTGTGGATGACTCACTGTTATGGGGGATCTGTGGGTGACGCACTGTTATGGGGGATCTGTGGATGACGCACTGTTATGGGGGATCTGTGGGTGACGCACTGTTATGGGGATCTGTGAGTGACGCACTGTTATGGGGATCTGTGGATGACTCACTGTTATGGGGGATCTGTGGGTGACGCACTGTTATGGGGGATCTGTGAGTGACGCACTGTTATGGGGATCTGTGAGTGACGCATTGTTATGGGGGATCTGTGAGTGACGGACTGTTATGGGGGATCTGTGGGTGACGGACTGTTATGGGGGATCTGTGAGTGACGGACTGTTATGGGGGATCTGTGAGTGACGGACTGTTATGGGGGATCTGTGGGTGACGCACTGTTATGGGGATCTGTGAGTGACGCATTGTTATGGGGGATCTGTGGGTGACGCACTGTTATGGGGGATCTGTGGGTGACGCACTGTTATGGGGGATCTGTGGGTGACACTTATGGGGGATCCTCTCTGGATGGCACTGTTATGAGGATGAGGATCTGTGTATGACAGTTATGGGGGGGATCTGTGGATGACACATATATAGCATCTTATGCTATGTGTCATCCACAGATCCCCTCCATAAGTGTGGGGGTCGCATCTGCTTTTATAATGGGGGTCGCATCTGCTTTAATAATGACAGCGGGGCCCGTGCAGTGACTGTATTCTACTACACGGGCCCCGCTTACTGTATAATCATATCCCTAATAGTTAATCGTTGTATGCTTGTAAAAGCATAATGAGCGATAATGAGCGCTGTGTATTACTTACAATTAGAAGCGCTCGCCGTTCGGAGCAGAGAGGAGGGAGGAGGCAGGCCGGGAGGACGGGCGCTGGCAGTGTGAGTCATACGTCATGCGCCCACGCCGCCTGCTTCATTCATAAAGTGGGCGGCGCAGGCGCGTGACGTATGACTCACGTTGCCAGCGCCCGTCCTCCCGGCCTGCCTCCTCCCTCCTCTCTGCTCCGAACGGCGAGCGCTTCTAATTGTAAGTAATACACAGCGCTCATTATCGCTCATTATGCTTTTACATGCATACAACGATTAACTATTAGGGATATGATTATACAGTAAGCGGGGCCCGTGTAGTAGAATACAGTCACTGCACGGGCCCCGCTGTCATTATAAATGCAGATGCCGCCCCCAGCCCCTCCTCCCTCACAGCTGATACACCCGCCGCACGGCATCGCGGCGGGTGTATCATTGAAAACTGGGCAAAATAAGCTACATTCGCCGTATAAGACGCACTGCTATTTTCCCCCCACTTTTGGGGGGAAAAAGGTGCGTCTTATACGGCGAAAAATACGGTAATTGACATATCTATCCTATGGATGATATTCGTACAAAGGAGTAAAAATCATATGACCTATTTATTTTCCATTGGTGCCAGAAAGTCTGACTTGCAGGCCCTCTATCATTGACAGACCAAATGTTCTTGTCAGGTGTCTGTTCGCAAATAGCTGTGAGATTTCTGCAGCAAGGAAGTTCTTTGTGTAGGGTTAATTAGGGAGACTAGCTGTAATTACAATAAAACAACAGTTTGTAATTACAGGAATTGAATTTATTTTTATTGCGTTATCTGCTGGGCATCAGGAATTGAATCTGTAATTCCTAGATGCGACAATCAAAAAATCGATTGACTGCGTTTTATTTCCGGATATCTTGCGGTTTCTCGCGGTTCATCCGTGACACCTCCCCCTGGGACTGCGGCTAGACATCCGTCACCAAGACGTGTGGCGTTGCCGCTAACCTGTGCTGACCGGTCTGGCTCCCCATCGCAACGGGATAGCCCGTCTGCATTTTGGTGTCGACTACCTGCCTTGTGTTGGATAGTAAAGTCGTACTGTTGCAGAGACAGGCTCCATCGTAAGAGCTTGCCATTGGTCCCTGCGGTGCGGTTAAGCCAACTGAGGGGGTTATGGTCAGTAACGATCGTGAAGGAGCGGCCGTACAGATATGACTGTAGCTTCTGTAGAGCCCACACAATCGCTAGACACTCCTTTTCAGTGGTGGAATAGGCGACCTCTAGGGGGCAGGAGCTTTTGGCTCAGGTACAGAATAGGGTGTTCGTCCCCCTTTTCATCCACCTGGCTGAGGACTGCACCGAGACCGTAGTCTGAGGCATCGGTTTGTACAATAAACCGTCGACTGAAGTCTGGGGCCTGGAGCACAGGGGCACTAGCTAGCGCCTGCTTCAAGGCCTGGAAGGCGTTCTCGCACTCAAGTGTCCAACTAACGGTTTTTGGTTCCTTCTTCCTAGTGGCATCTGTTAGGGGCTTTGCGAGGGTACTATAGGCTGGAACAAACTTCCTATAGTAGCCAGCGGTCCCCAGAAATGCCTGGACCGTTTTCTTCGTGATAGGCCGAGGCCATGCCAGGATGGCGTCCACCTTTCCCGTGTCAGGTTTCAGGGTGTGACCTCCCACCCGGTGACCTAGGTACTGCGCCTCCGTCATGCCGATTTGACACTTACTTGGCTTAATTGTCAAATTGGCCATGGACAGCCTCTCTAGTACCTGGGACAGGTGTTTGAGATGTTCTTCCCAGGTGGGGCTGAACACCGCAATGTCATCCAGGTACGCTGCAGCAAACTCTTGCATTCCCTCCAGCAGGTTGTTTACAGCCCGCTGGAACGTGGCAGGTGCATTTTTTTATCCCAAACGGCATCATTGTGAACTCAAAGAGGCCGAATGGGGTGATGAAGGCTGACTTTTGCCTCGCGTCAGGTGCAAGAGGGATCTGCCAGTACCCCCGGCTCAGATCCATGATTGATAGATAGCTGGCGGCCGCCAGCTTGTCTAGCAACTCGTCGATGCGAGGCATGGGGTAGGCGTCTGTAGTGGTGATGGCGTTCAACTTCCTATAGTCCACGCAGAACCGAGTCGTCTTGTCCTTTTTGGGGACCAGGACAACCGGCGCTGCCCATGCACTACAGGACTTTTGAACAACCCCTAGCTCTAACATCTCCCTCACCTCTCTCTGCATGTCGGCTTGCACCTCTGGAGGGACCCGATAAGCAGATTGCTTGATGGGGGGATGGGTTCCGGTATCTACCCGGTGAACTGTCAGACTGGTCCGCCCTGGAATACTGGAGAAAGTGTGGCGGTACTGGCCCAACACCTCCTGTAACTGCTCGTTCTGGGACGGAGAGAGTTGCGGGTTGACATTTATGTCGCAGTCCGACTCCTGAATGTCAGCCAGCAAATCTAGAAGAGGGTCTGCCTCTTCCTGCTCTAACCGGCTGCACACTGGCAGCACATAATGGGTGCGGTCGTGGTGGGCCTTCAGCATGTTGACATGGAAGCTCTTCTGTTTCCTACCTCCCATGTTCACTAAGTACGTCAGGGGGTTTAACTGCTGCACTATGGTGTATGGTCCCTCCCAAGCAGCCTGTAACTTGTTCTGCCTTACGGGTAGCAGGGCATACACCTTGTCCCCTATCTCGAATGACCGCTCTCCAGCAGTGCGGTCGTACCACCTCTTTTGCTTGGCCTGAGCCTGGGCCATGTTTTCTGTCACCATCGCAGTGAGTGACTCCATTTTGTCCCTGAACTGGAGGACATAATCGACCACGGAGACATCTGTGGGGTCACCTTTGCCTTCCCACGTCTCCCGCATCAATTGTAGGGGTCCTCGGACGTTCCTGCCATACAAGAGTTCAAATGGGGAGAACCCGGTGGACTCCTGCGGCACTTCTCAGTAGGCAAACAACAGATGAGGTAGGTATCGCTCCCAGTCCCCACCCTGCGATTCAGCGAACGTTGACAGCATTTGCTTCAACGCCCCGTTAAATCGTTCACAGAGGCCATTGGTCTGCGGGTGGTATGGGCTGGAGGCAATGTGCGTCATCTGTATCTTTGCACACAGAGCCCCCATGAGGTCAGACATAAATTGGAGTCCCTGATCCGAGAGCATCTCCGCCGGGAACCCTACTCGGGAGAAAATGGTAAGTAGTGCATCCGCTACCTTGTCTGCTTTCAGGGAGGAGAGCGCCACGGCGTCTGGGTAGCGTGTGGCGAAATCCACTACCGTCAGGATGTATCTTTTGCCACTGCTGCTGGGAGTTGGCAGTGGTCCAATTATGTCAACTGCCACTCTGTGAAATGGCTCGCTTATGATTGGCAGTGGACACAACGGGCCCCTGCGGGGATTCCCAGCCCTTTTTACCTTTTGGAAAACAGTACATGAGCGGCAGTAGTTCGTCACATCTATCCACATCCGAGGCCAGTAGAACTGTCCCCGAATACGATCAAGTGTCCTGCGAATCCCTAAGTGCCCAGCCAGGGGGATGTCATGTGCGGACTTCAGTACATGCCCCCGGAATGCACTAGGTACCACAAGCAACCTGGTACTCATACTCGATTCACCTTCGGTGGGTTGTACTGGCTCACTGTACAGCTTCCCACCATCCCAATACACTTTGAAGGCCGCCCCGTCTGCGAGAGGCTCAGAAACCTGTCTTCTGAGTGTCTCGAGGCTAGGGTCGGTCTGTAGCGCTTGCACGAAGGCAGCACTATCTATTTCAGCCAGCTGCCCTGTGGCATATGAGGTCTGCAGCTGAAAGTTACAATCCCTGTGGTCAGAGGAGGGGGAGAAGGCCGGAACCTCCTCCACCTGTTCTGAGCTCAAGTTCTGAGCAGCGCGGCTGCGAGTCACTGCTAAAACAGGTACAATTTCCGATTGGCACATTTTGGCATTTTGATCATCCTCCCCTGCAGAGGTGACATTAACAGGTACATGATGCATAACAGGTTTTACATTAACCTCGGGTACCCCTGGACTGGGTACCTTTAATCCCCCTGCCCCTTGCTCTTGGCCCCGTGGGCAAAGTACCTGGGTGTGGGCAGGGTGTCCGACTCCTTCCAGGGATTCCGAGGGGTTTGTGGCAGGTTCATAATAGGACACGAGCTTGCCCAAGTCAGTCCCCAACAAAACAGGGACCGGTAGCTGGTCCAGGATCCCAACCACCTTCTCTTGAACCCCCACCCCCCAGTCGAGGGACACCCGGGCCTGGGGAATGTGAGAAAGCGTGCCCCCCACTCCAGTGAGGGTAAGATATTTATCCGGAATGATGTCCGCTGGTGGGACAAGGTGCGCTTGCACCAGAGTGACATCCGCTCCGGTGTCTCGGAAACCGGTGACAAGCTGGTCATTCACCGTAACAAGCTGGTGATTGCTAGAGATGGGGTGGATCTCTTGCCCACCGGCGAAAAAGGCATTTGAGGTAGTTCCTGGCTGTGGTGCACTGGCTGGCTGTGTCTGCCGTGGGCGAGGTACAGGTGGTCCAGGTGCTGGTGCTGATGACGTCTGCCTCCGCTCAGGACAGTTGAACTTCATGTGTCCGGTTCTGTGGCAGTAGTGACAGGTGACCCCTTCCGGCGGCCCAGGTCTGGAAGCAGCAGCTGCACTTGGTGTCCTCTGTGGTTGCCGGCTCACAGGCGCAGGAGGGTCTGCCCGTGTATTCGGCTGACCTCCTCTCCAGCTAGAAGGTGCAGAGCTGCGCGTATTGGGCACACGGGTCGTCACAAAGGTCTCGGCGAGCTCAGCAGCAGCGGTTGCTGAGGCAGGCTTCCTTTCCAGCACAAATTGTCTTACATCAGCAGGGCAAATACACAGAAACTGGTCTAGTACCATTAAGTCCTCTAAGATGTTATAAGACCCGTTTGTGAGGCCTAGAGTCCACTGGCGGAATGTGGTGAGTAAACTGCTGACCACATCTGGATAAGAGTCCGTATGCTTCTTCTGCAAGGACCTAAACTTTTTACGATAGACCTCAGGGGTCATCTGATACTTGGCAATGATGGCATTTTTGATTGCAGTATAATCATTATCTTGTTCCATAGGCAAGTCCGCAAAAGCATCAATCGCTTTGTAGCGCAGCAAGGGTGTCAGGTGTCTGGCCCACTGGTCTTGGGACAGACGGTACTGACGGCAGGCTTTCTCAAATGATCGCAAAAACAAGTCTATGTCAGTGTCCTTTTCAATGGGAGCAAATTTAAATTTTGCACTCACGTGTGATGCTGCTCCTTCTGCAGGAAAGTTGGGCGACGAACTCCGGCTGGACTGTTGCACCCTGGCCATGTCCAGTTCATGCTGGCGCTCCCGCTCAGCTTGACGTTCTGCAGCAGCGGCTTGTCGCTCCTCCGCCATGTACTGCAGGTACCTCATTGGGTCAGTGTCCATCAGCCTTTGTAATGCCTGCTGCATTATAGGATCAGCACAAGTGGACAGTCCCGTACTGGCTGGTTCCAGGCGAGTACTTGGAGAAACTCTGACACCAGGGTCCGTACTGACGTCCTCCCACGCCGCAGAGGGTGTAACAGGGCCCGCAGGATGTTCCCTCTCACTGTCGTCAGGAGTTGCAGTCTCCGGTTCCCCCGGACTTAAGACAGATGGGTCTGCGCCCTCCGCAGTGGACACATCCAGCCCCCGCAGTTGCTGGGTATCCCATCTGAACAAGTCTTTTATCAGGTCGGCCCTTGTCTTGCGGCCGATTTCAATGCGTCGAATTTGACACAGATTTTCCAGATCTGATACATTCATTTTCTTGTAATCCACGGACATTTTCACGCCAAATAAAAGATAGATAAAGAAAACAAGGTTTTGGGAAGGGGTACTGGATTACACCGTCCCTCTGTATATGTAAATAAAAGTATTGCTCTCAGCCACAACACCACCAAATTTGTTTGGTTCTGACAGGGTTAAATTAGTTCAACCCTGTCTAGATGCTTTGAGCACAACACAGATCCCACCGCTGCCACCACTGTCACAAAGCGCGGCCAGCACTGTAACACGTGCTGCCCCTGCTATCACACGCCCCCTAGTGGTCTGACCGCTCAATGCCTTCCAATATGTTTCAGACCGCAGATCGTCCACTGTGGGGATGCGATCGGTGAACTGAAACCGCTGGAATTTGGGCAGCAGACAGGCTAGGAGGAAGCGTGCGGACTACAGAAAACATACACTACGCAATATGTAGGTAGACTGCCACCATCCCTTGTAACAGGGCAAGGGAAACCCTTGACTAAACACGACAACTATCCGGGTAGCGACTCTTCAGAAACGGCTAGGATTCGTTCTGCGGTGCTCAGAGCAGGTATGAGGCTGAAGAAAATGACTTTAACGTCATTTATTATACATACAATACAAATGATTAACATATACAGAAATTATTAAAAATAACAATGATAGGGAAGGATAGTCCAGTGTAAAATAAAAAGGAAAACAGATGAAAGGGAACACTTAGTTTCAGGAGAAGAATGTCCTTTGTGGAAAGTCCAAGAAAGTCTGTTTGTTCCAGAATAAAAAGTCCGGTAAATATGGCTGCCAGCCCACCTTGGTCCTCGTGGCTGGCTTCTTCAGATGATATTACAGAAGGGAGGACTCCCATTAGATTTCACTCATGGCCTTATGAAGGCTCCAGCTGTTAGGGCGGGATCTCAGGCTGTTATTCGGAGGGAAGTTCAAATCCCAAAAATATGACATTTTCATATCGCAGCACACGTCCGTCGCACACAACTAATAATGACAGATTTACAATCCTCTGAAAATATCGATCTCATTGACACTATACATGAGAACTATATCATATTCGGTTACTGAGATGTTTAATAACCTGGATGTGGCTTATCCCAGCGGTATATGTTTTATATCAGAATACTCAGCGGATCCTGACCAACAAAATGATATAATTGACATATCTATCCTATGGATGATATTCGTACAAAGGAGTAAAAATCATATGACCTATTCATTTTCCATTGGTGCCAGAAAGTCTGACTTGCAGTCCCTCTATCAGTGACAGACCAAATGTTCTTGTCAGGTGTCGGTTCGCACCTAGCTGTGAGATTTCTGCAGCAAGGAAGTTCTTTGTGTAGGGTTAATTAGGGAGACTAGCTGTAATTACATTAAGACAACAGTTTGTAATTACAGGAATTATATTTTTTTTTATTGCGTTATCTGCTGGGCATCAGGAATTGAATCTGTAATTCCTAGATGCGACAATCAAAAAATCGATTGACTGCGTTTTATTTCCGGATATCTTGCGGTTTCTCGTGGTTCATCAGTGACAGTGTCCCCAAGTGCAGTCACATAAACCATCAAGCGCTACAAAGAAACTGTCTCACATGCGGACCGCCCCAGGAAAGGAAGACCAAGAGTCACCTCTGCTGCGGAGGATAAGTTCATCCAAGTCACCAGCCTCAGAAATCGCAGGTTAACAGCAGCTCAGATTAGAGACCAGGTCAATGCCACACAGAGTTCTAGCAGCAGACACATATCTAGAACAACTGTTAAGAGGAGACTGTGTGAATCAGGCCTTCATGGTAGAAGATCTGCTAGGAAACCACTGCTAAGGACAGGCAACAAGCAGAAGAGACTTGTTTGGGCTAAAGAACACAAGGAATGGACATTAGACCAGTGGAAATCTGTGCTTTGGTCTGATGAGTCCAAATTTGAGATCTTTGGTTCCAACCACCGTGCGACGCAGAAAAGGTGAACGGATGGACTCTACATGCCTGGTTCCCACCGTGAAGCATGGAGGAGGAGGTGTGATGGTGTGGGGGTGCTTTGCTGGTGACACTGTTGGGGATTTATTCAAAATTGAAGGCATACTGAACCAGCATGGCTACCACAGCATCTTGCAGCGGCATGCTATTCCATCCGGTTTGCGTTTAGTTGGACCATCATTTATTTTTCAACAGGACAATGACCCCAAACACACCTCCAGGCTGTGTAAGGGCTATTTGACCATGAAGGAGAGTGATGGGGTGCTGCGCCAGATGACCTGGCCTCCACAGTCCCCAGACCTGAACCCAATCGAGATGGTTTGGGGTGAGCTGGACCGCAGAGTGAAGGCAAAAGGGCCAACAAGTGCTAAGCATCTCTGGGAACTCCTTCAAGACTGTTGGAAGATCATTTCAGGTGACTACCTCTTGAAGCTCATCAAGAGAATGCCAAGAGTGTGCAAAGCAGTAATCAAAGCAAAAGGTGGCTACTTTGAAGAACCTAGAATATGACATATTTTCAGTTGTTTCACACTTTTTTGTTATGTATATAATTCCACATGTGTTAATTCATAGTTTTGATGCCTTCAGTGTGAATCTACAATTTTCATAGTCATAAAAATAAAGAAAACTCTTTGAATGAGACGGTGTGTCCAAACTTTTGGTCTGTACTGTAAGTCATAGGATAACCCCTTTAAAGGGAAAACGTAATCAGAAAATGGCCTACTGTTTAAAACAGAAACCTCCTGCTGTTCTGAAACTATAACTCCCTGAGTGCTCCATTCACTGCTGTGGGAGTTAGAAGAAAAGCCGAGTATGTTTGCATGCTGGGAGTTGTAGTTTCACAGCAGCTGTAGTGCCAAAGGCTGCTAATCCCTGGCTTAAAGGGATTGACCAGGATTAGAAAAACATTGCTGCCTTCTTCCAGAAATAGTGCCCCATTTATCTACAGGTTGTGTCTGTTATTGCAGCTCAGTTGCACTGAAGTGAATTTGACTGAGATGAAATACCACACACAAACCATGGACAGGTGTGGCACTATTTCGGGGAAAAAAGCTGTAATATTTTACTAATTCCAAACAATTGTTGGTGAATTATTTAGTTTTCCATGTCACTATCTATATTTTAAATTAGACGCTGAGCCTAGAAATATGCTGACACTGTTCTGAACACTTTTCAGCAGTCATCTCATTATCATTACAGACAGGGTTACAATGACAGATAACACCTCTATATAGATAACTCAGGACCTGTCATTAACAGTAGGTGACAGTCAGAGCTTATCTACTCCCCCTACCTGCAGGGTGACCTCTGCAAAGGTCAAAGAGCATACCCCCAATACTCTCCTATAGAAGCCATCAAACATCTCATGTCAATCGGGCTTATGAGCTGTGTGGCTGCTGTAAAGCATATCTGTAAATGCTGCTAACAGCAACTTAGGCAAAATGGCCGCTCCCATAAACATGTTCAGAAAAAAAATTACAATAAGAAAATAAAACATATTTTAAAAAAATATTTTATTACTATCTGGTTTAATTGGGAAAATACATGTAGGTGATACATTCCCTTTAACTCCCATAGACCAGAATGAGAGCGCGGTGCCCACCTCTCATCCCCCTCCACCCTCTCTGCATGGATGTGGCAGCCTTTGGTCATCTCACCAAACAGGATAAGGTTTGAGGGCCACATCTGTCAGACATTTATGGCAGATCCTGTGGACTTTACTCTGCAAAACTGATATCTTCTATTAGGGTCCTACTCTGGACGCGGCCACCGATCAGCTGATTGAGCGGCCTGTGGCGCTCTTGTAAACCCAATGTCCTCTTCATTGATTGCACTCGTCCACAGTGCACAATGCTGCACTTTTAGCAGCGTCTTGGTATTCCATCTTTGTCCCCACAAACATATTATTGATGGACTATCCTGAGGCCCCTTTCACACGGGCGACTTTTCCGTGCGGGTGCGATCCGTGCGGCGAACGTATGGCACCCGCACTAAATCCTGACCCATTCATTTCTATGGGGCTGTGCACATGAGCGTTGTTTTGAACGCATCACTTGTACGTTCAGTGCAAATCGCAGCATGCTCTATAATGTCCGATTTTGACGTGACGCAGGCCCCATAGAAGTGAATGGGGTGCGTGCAAATCGGATGGCATCCGGATGGCAACGCGTTGCGTTCAGTTTTTTTTGACGGAAGTCACTTAGCAACACTCCTGGGCTATATAATACAGGAAGTAGGCGTTTTTTTTCTCTGTCTCGGTCTGCATGTGGTTTTTGGCAGCACATCAGAGATAAGTTTGCAGGATCTATTTCAAGCCCTCGCGGAGCCAATTATCTGCAGCATGCCCAAAAATCCGAGAGCCATGGATGTTGAGAAGCTGATTGTCCTGGTGCAGGATAGGCCCTGCCTCTGGGATCTCCGTTGTTCTGAATACCAGGACCGATATAAAAAGGACGCTGCCTGGGAGGAGGTTACCCAGGATCTATTTGCAGCCATATGGCAAACGACAAAAGGGCAAAGTCGCCGGAATTTAAGTAAGTAAAACAATGTATACATATCCTCCATAGTATATAGGCCTTGTTATACCTTTGTTTACCTATCACTTTAGAAATTGATCCATGTTCCTTTATTGCCTTTCTATTACCAGTTGAAGAGGTCAAGAATCGTTGGCGGAGCTGCCGAGACCAATTCCGCAAGGAAATGCGAAAGCAGGGGCGGAGCGGGGCTGGTCTCCCCAAGAAAAGGCCGTACCTCTTCCGGGAGCAGCTAATGTTCCTCCGCGCTGTCATGGATCTGCGTCCGTAAGTCCATTCTACACAATAAGCTATACATACTGTGAATGTTTTGAATGGATCAATGTGAAATGTCCTATTTATCACTAGCAAACATTCGCATTGCTCCTTTCTTAACCTAAAGTAGGAGATTTAAATGATAAGTTGAGTAAAGATTGATGGTACGTAAATAATGTAGCAGGATGAACCCACATGCTCTATGGGACATAAGAAGTGTAATAAATGTATTTTCAAATTTTAGTTTCCTCGTTTTGGTTAAAGTTAACACGATAGTATACATGAGTAGAGACCTTGTATTTCTGAGTGTGTGGGTTATCCCTGCTACATCTATACTACCACAATTACCACATATGTCTATTTTAGGTTGGCAGGGGAGTTGCTAGTGTGTGAAAACATCTGAGGCACAAGGCCACTGTCCAACACCCCCGTGAATCAAAGTTCCACCCATGAAGCTATGTCACTATACCCGGGGGGGAGGGGGGCATCACACTAGTTATTAACCCCTTTCAGCAGTCCCCCCTTCAGTGAATGGGGGAGTGCTGAAAGTGGTTTAAGAACTACTGCGAAGAGACTAGCCATCTGGGCGACTCCCAGATCAACCCCCAACCCCCCTTGTACTAGTTCCGCTACTTATCTGCTGCGTTGCCATGAGTTCAGTCACTTCTGTGCCATCGGTGCTCAATCGCAGCAGATAAGTAGCGGAACTAGTCCAAGGGGGGTGATCAGGGGGTTGGGCAGTTCCAATCAATGGAAAAATTAACTGGAATATTTCCTTAACATTCTATCAGCAATCCAGCATAACATTCAGGGCACTGGACCAAACATATGGGGCACAAGCCCCGAATGGTTAGCCAAAAAGAAACCTCGGTTTGTTGTGCCTGTTAGTACTATGTGACAAATGTAGATGGTGTAGCTCATGACAGGAATATGTTAATCGTTTTTTGGCGAATCGTCATGTTTATATATTTTCATCCTTTTGTAGAACGGAGGACAACCTAGAGGAGGATGAAGAAGAATCTGCACCCCAGTTGTCAAGTGCCTGTGACGAGGAGCCGACAGCTGGGCAGCAGGAGAGTCTTCCGGGACCAACACCAGGACCTTCCGAGCCTCCTGCAGCATCAGGAGCTGATTCCCCCCCCCTCCCTCTGGCTCTACCCATCAGGTCCAGACGACGGGCAAATCCCCCTGCCGAGTCCAACGTAAATGTCCAAGTTTTGGATTATTTATCTCGGGCTCGGCAGGAGGATCATCACGATATGTTTGCCCGTAGTCTGGCCCATTATATGCGGCAGCTACCTCCAGAACGATTGTTACGGACAAGAACTTCCGTAGAAATCGTTCTGGAGCTAGCGAATTCGCTTCCTGATCCCTCGATGATGCATGATGCCCTGGAAAACTTACGCCGCTATGGGCAACTAATTGTCCCCAAACACCCCACTGTTTCCCAGCCATTCCCGGACCAACCACAAATGCCCCCCCCAAGGGATCATTATGGGCCACCAATGGCGCCATATGTTCCCCAGATTCAGGGGGAGCCGAGCTATGGTCCTCCGGGACCCTCGCCCAGTCGAGCTGGGCCACCTTCCCAGGCCCAATATTCAAGGGCTCCTTCCCAGGGCCAATATTCCTGCCCCCCTTCACAGGGCCAATATTCCGGCCCCCCTTCACAGGGCCAATATTCCGGCCCCCCTTCACAGGGCCAATATTCCAGGGCTCCTTATGAGGGACAAGGTCCAAATCAGGCTGGACCCTCACAATATTCTGGCCCTCCTTATCAGGGATCTTGTTCGCCCTCAAGCCAATATGTTAATTTGTAGGTTTTTTGGCAGATAAATGTATTTATTTTCATATACCCCAGATTTTATTTTAATATTGTGTGAAATTAAACACATTTTTGTTTCCAAGCTGCTAATGTGTGTGATTTTATTTTATTGTGCATACACATACCACAATATATAGCTAGTACATTTGGACTAGACATTAGTAACCACATAGGACACAATAGAAAAGTTAATTTTGCACACAAACACTGAGGTTCAATAGTTTTTATTTTTAGGGCTTCTTACATCAAAATGTTGGTCATAATAAATGTAAATGAGTTTGTTTTATTATACATACATACCAAACATTTAAAAAAACAATTCCGCAGCACATCCAGGTAGTAGGAAAAATGACAAACTTTATTCACCAAGCATGCAACGTTTCAATACTCTCAATGGGATTTTCATCAAACCGAAAAAAAAACATTTGGACAAATGTGAGAAATTTGTCCCCGTTTTAGAGGTAATAGAGAAATGAGGTATTAGTACATATTTCACCTACCAGGTAGATTCGAATTTTTTTGGGCAAAATATGTAAGCTCGCAACCCACGTCAAGGGTCCTCATTATCTTGCGAGTCCCTAACTTCAAAAAAGCAAAACTGAACTAAACTCAAACCATCCTGGTTATGAAAATAGACTGCCAAACACAAAAGTCCATGAATTGACGACTATTGTGGAAATGGAAAAGAACCGATAGGGGACATAAAATAATCCGAAAAAAATTCACGCACTCTGAGTCCAGCAGATACAGATCGTCCAAGTAGTAAAGTGTCTCTTGATGATGGTGTACTGTACACTTGGGCATCTTCTTCTGGTGTGGCCTCATAGGTGCGTATGTAGTTATGCAGCACTACACATGCCTTGATGACCTGATTGACATTTTGTGGTGCCAGCTGTATTGACGACTGGAAAACACGCCATTTATTTGAAAAAATGCCGAATGTGCACTCCACAAACCTTCTGGCTCTACTTAACCGATAATTAAAATTGCGCCTCTTGGCATCCAAACCGCGTCGAGGATAAGGACGCATCAGGTGGCTAGAAAGGGCAAATCCCTCGTCCCCTACGACCACATAAGGCGCAGGTGGCCTAGTAGAGCCAGGAAGGTTTGCTGGCTGTGGTACGTCCAGTTGGTTGGACTGAAGCCAGCGACCCATTCTGGAAGCCCTGAAGATGCGAGCATCTGCAGAACTTCCATAGGACCCAATATCTACAATAATAAACCTGTAGTTTGTGTCAGCCAAGGCCAACAAAACTACAGAGAAAAACTGCTTATAATTATAGTATTGGGACCCTGAGTTGGGTGGCTTCTTAACCCGTATGTGCTTCCCGTCAAGGGCACCAATACAATTCGGAAATTGAGCCCTTTCCTGGAAGCCATGGGCTATATCAAGCCACTGCTGCCTGGTTGGTTGTGGCAGCACTGAAGCCTTCAGTGTCAACCAAATGGCGGCACATGTAGCCCGTACCACGCCAGCTATTGTGGAAGTGCCCATTCGAAAAACAAAATGCAAACACGAAAATGAATTACCAGTCGCCAGATATCTGCAAAGAAAAAAAAATGGAATTAGATACTTTCATAGCATATGTTGGTAAATCGACAACATTACTTGACATTATTTAATGGAAAAGTAGCTGGTAAATATAAATGAAACAAGCACATAGTGGTATATTTAGTTAACCAATATTTTATATTCTGATCTCAAAGTAAATAAGGAATAGCATTTAAACCTTGATAAAGTTCTATACAATTAACATATACACACCCAGGTGAGGTGTCCTCGTCATTACAGGCTGCATTAGAATAATTAACCCCTGCGGAACTGGATTCTGGTGTGACTAATCTAACCACACACAGTTTCTCACTACAAATCAGGGAGTTTCAATACAGGTCTACTTCATTTACGCACTCAGGCAGATAATATTTAAACTTTAGAATACATAGGCCATTGAGGGGAAAAATATGTATTTGAAAATAGGGTGGCATTAAATAAGTATTTAGTATGAAAATATATATAGTCTTACCTTAAAGTAATAATAAGCCGTTCTTCAGGTGACACACTCCGCCGCATATTGGTGTCCTGAAAAGTTAAGGAAGGCCTCAACTCCTCCAACAGACGATCAAACGTAGACACCGACATGCGGCAATAATTGAAGAACTTTGGAGGGTGCGCACGGAGCTCTGCGTACAAGCCAACAAAGATACCTTTGCTGGCACGCTGCGCAAGTATAGGATGCACCCACATGCGCTTCCTCCGCGGCTCCTCCTCAAGCATTTCTGGCTGTTCGCCAAAACAGCGGGAGACCAGCCAGTGCAAAAAGACATGGTCAGTGGATGACAGGGTGAAAGTGGACATCCTGCAAAGGAAAATCCACTAACAAACACACACACCAATCAACACACAAACCACTCCACCAAAAAATGGAGCTGTCCAACAAAACAATGCATGATGGGGGTATTTATATGGTGTGTGCAGTTACAGGTGAATGTAGTGGATTGATCAGTTTTTTTTAACGCGCGTTGAAAAAAACGCATGCCATCCGGATCTCACACGCACAGGAAAAACGACGGAACGTATAATGAACTGACAGCACTCGCCTGAAAAATCGCAAGCTTTTAACTGAACGCACCCTGAACGCAGACGGCTAAAAAACATGACGCCCGTGTGAAAGAGGCCTAAGGACTGAGCATCAGTTTTTAAGAAAAGGACAAGTCTTTTATAGAAGCCAGACCAGGAGTGATCAACTGATTGTA
Organism: Bufo gargarizans; assembly: GCF_014858855.1. Classification (NCBI taxonomy): domain Eukaryota; kingdom Metazoa; phylum Chordata; class Amphibia; order Anura; family Bufonidae; genus Bufo; species Bufo gargarizans. Next base: position 684,993,060 of record NC_058081.1, on the reverse strand, counting down.
ATGGTGCTCACATATATTCTCTATCTCCACACTGCAGTCTCTTTCCTTCTTTAAAATCTCCTTTATGTACATTTGCAGGTGGAAGAACTTTTACAAGTTTCAGCAGGGGATGTGTTGCTGAATCTGAATGTAACTTCCGGGCAAATGTCGACTTGAATGAAGCTATAATAAAGACGGCCTATACTTGCTGCTCTACTGACAACTGCAATCCTCCTGTTCCTATATGTAAGTCGGTCCCTTTGTGTTGATGACATTACGCTGATGATACTTGGTCATTCATGGCGGCTGACTGTTAGAAGTGAGAGAAGAGCTCCTCTTGTGAATCCAGTGGATTGATAGTACCGTACATTAATAGTAGGTTGGATCTGTCCCCATACTATGGTTCTCTCAAATTCTAGAATACTATGCGGTAGATCCTCCAATAATGACCAGAACACAGAAGGTCTGGCTATGGGGACTCTCAGTGATCATCTGTTATCATTGCAAGAAGTAAGACATACATATGACATGCATATGGTTAGCCTTGTGTAACGGACCGTTTCAGCAGACAAGGGGTTAAGATCAGTTTAGCCGATATGCCCCTTTCCGAGAGACAGGCACAGCTACTGCAGAACACCAACCTCCCGAACTGGATACAAAATAGCACTCCAAACTGGAACCTCGCAAATAGCTGTCAGCAGACGAACAGGAAAAGCGTATCAGTCAGCTTACACTCCTGGCAATCAGTCTCCAACAGCATACAGGGAATCCCCCAATATGCATCATGGTTTCCTCCTCTCTGCCTGGGAGATGACCGAAGACAATCCAATTATCTCTCAGGACAAAGGGGAGATCACCAATACACATGTGGAGACAACAGGACAGACATCACCATTTAAACACACAATGGGACAATGGGACAATAGAACCACACCCAGCATATCCCTCCCAAGCTGACAAGTTACACTTATTATAAGTTGTTATAACTTTGTGAGGTTACATTGTCCATACATATAACTTACATCAATTTAAACAGTATAACTTGGGGGGACAAACCTATCCAAAATTCCCTAGAATAGGTTCAGGGGTTTAAAAGTTACTATGGACCATAATCCTGAGGCAAGAGGCTTTTAAACAGCCCCCTCCAAAACCCAGTGGCGAGGTTGGTTTCGCCACACATCTCCCCCCCCCCCCCCCCAGGGAAGACTAACCAGATACCTGACCTCACGCCGGTCGGTACCTGAGTTAGTCTGGCAGGCCACCCACAACAAAATACTGGACCTGTTGAATTTTGGTGCCTGGCTCTGTTCTGTATGTCCCCAGCTGTTGAGTGGGCATCTGCGACTCCTTGCTGCCTTGTGGTTCTCCAGCTTGGAGCTGTAGATACTTGGTGGGCAGAGGCCGACTGCGCTCTGCCCAGATGCCAGCTCTTCCGCGGGGGTAGCCTGTGGAAAGTCCGGCTCTGAAGAAGAGGGTAGGGGAGGGCAGAGGCCAACTGCGCTCTGCCCAGATGCCAGCTCTTCCACTGGGGTAGCCGGTGGGGAGTCCGGCTCTGGAGAAGAGGATAGGGGAGGGCAGAGGCCGACTGCACTCTGCCCAGATGCCAGCACTTCCGCTGGGGTAGCCTGTGGGATGTCCGACTCTGGAGAAGAGGATAGAGGAGGGCAGAGGCCGGCTGCGCTCTGCCCTGATGCCAGCTCTTCCGCTGGGAAGAAATGAGTGGGTAGCGCAGGCTCATCCCCTGCCCCCAGAACTCTGTTGGGAAGTAGCTGGGAAGGGGAGGGCTCGCTTACCTCCTCCTCCTGGTATCCCTGCGGAGATGGATGGGGATCTGGACCGACTGTCCAGCATCCCTGTAGGACTGGCACCGAGCCCGCGGTCTCATCTGCGCCCATGCAGAGGGGCTTGTGTTCCCCTTTTCCCAGTATCTCTGGCTGCTGGTGGAAGGTGAGGCCGGTTGCCTCTCCTCCCCAGGACTCTGGTTGCTGTAAGGCAGAGGGACCCCGCATCTCCTCCCCCTGGAACTCAGGTTGCCGCTGGGGAGAGAGACCAGTTGTCTCCTCTCCCTGTGATATGCACTGCCGCTGGAGATCTGGGTAGGCGGCCCAGCATCCCTGTAGGGCCAGTAGAGAGATCTCGGTCCCATCTCCACCTGCCATCTGTGGGTCCTCCCAGGACCAGTCTGTGAGGTCCCTCAACATTTGCGAGTCAGGATCACCTGCGTCCACACCTGGCAACTCCGGCTGCTGCTGAGGGTCTGGGCCAGCATCCCAGCATCCCGGTGGAGAGCCCTCGGTCCCGTCTCCACCTGCCTGTTGTGGCTCCTCACAGGACCAGTCTATGAGGACCCCTACCTCTGTAGCTGGTACTGAAGCAGGGGATACTTCAGTCGGGTCTTCCCAGCTGTAGGGTTGTAGGTCTGGGGCTGCCACCCAGCTCTCTGGCAGTGTATATTGGGACCGAATTGAGCTGAAGAGGTATTGGTAATCCTGCTCCAGCTCCCACTCCTTTGTCACTAGAGATGCCAGGTCTTGTCTCACCTCTCTCGCTGTAGCCCAATCATGCATAGCCTCCCTGTAGTCATAGATATCCCAGAACCGGGAGCCTCCAGCATCTCCGAACTCCGGTTCTGCAAAGGCCTCAAACAACAGGCCAGGGCCATCATAATCCTCACCCTCGGGTCTGTCGTGCTCAGCCATCCAGGGAGAGTGCCGAATCACATACCACCAGAGTGCCTGGTAGGCGTCATCTAGCCAAAGCTCCTTCCATACCAGGCTCTCCAGTTCTGTCACCCACTCATTCAGGGGCTCCTCTCCCAGAAGGGGCATTCGCAGGGCCACTCGCATCCGCAACTGCTGCTCCTCACTGGGGAGACACTCGCCCCGCCGATGCTGTACATCTTCCAGGGCCTCGTGCCAGACGCCTTTCCGGACTGCATCTCTCCTTTCTGGGTCATCATCCTCCTCGTAGTGGAACGCTGTTCGAAGACTAGCCGATTCCATCCTGCTGTAGCCAGGGGCGCTGTACGGATACTAGCGTTGCCCTCAATATACTCCACGAACGGTGTCTCCGAGCTGCTTCTCCTCACACTAGGACGCCATCCCACTGCTTGCCACCAATGTAACGGACCGTTTCAGCAGACAAGGGGTTAAGATCCGTTTAGGCGATATGCCCCTTTCCGAGAGACAGGCACAGCTACTGCAGAACACCAACCTCCCGAACTGGATACAAAATAGCACTCCAAACTGGAACCTCGCAAATAGCTGTCAGCAGGCGAACAGGAAAAGCGTATCAGTCAGCTTACACTCCTGGCAATCAGTCTCCAACAGCATATAGGGAATCCCCCCAATAACGAGACAAGGCTCCGTCTTGAGGGTCAAACAGTGGTCTGACTGTACTTCAAGTACAGCCTCTTTTATTGATAAAAACCAAACATAGTACTGCCCACAGGGTTTTGAAATCCAACCAATCAGTAATTCACAACACACACAATGTAAATACAGCAACCAATCGTTCCCGCCCCCAAGAGGACCAGAAGGGAGACTGCGACACAGAACAGATACAACATATCCCCACAATGCATCATGGTTTCCTCCTCTCTGCCTGGGAGACGACCGAAGACAATCCAATTATCTCTCAGGACAAAGGGGAGATCACCAATACACATGTGGAGACAACAGGACAGACATCTCCATTTAAACACACAATGGGACAATGGGACAATAGAACCACACCCAGCATATTCCTCCCAAGCTGACAAGTTACACTTATTATAAGTTGTTATAACTTTGTGAGGTTACATTGTCCATACATATAACTTACATCAATTTAAACAGTATAACTTGGGGGACAAACCTATCCAAAATTCCCTGGAATAGGTTCAGGGGTTTAAAAATTACTATGGGCCATAATCCTGAGGCAAGAGGCTTTTAAACAGCCCCCTCCAAAACCCAGTGGCGAGGTTGGTTTCGCCACACCATGTAATGTGTTATTGTATCGGTTCTTGCCAAGGCAAAAGCTTCTCCTCCAAGTAAATAAAAGTGACCCCCCCCCCCCCATCATCTAATATCCACATAACCTCAAAGGTGATATAGATAATGGTGATCGCCCATATTCAAAAAGATAACTTCCACCTACTTTCTCGGTGTCCTTATAACAATGCCTACTCAAACTGGCCAGGGAGGTGAGAAACATAAAGAGCTCCCAAAGGAAGCAAAAATCAGATGGGCCAAACCTGCCTGACTCTTGCTTTCCTGGAAGAGAGACATTCCTTCTTGAGCTCTTAGAATGAATGAAGCTGACATTGCATTACATGCCGAAGTTACACACTACCCCTGGTTTATTCACATGTTGTATAGTGTTGAGCAAAGTTCTCTAAAATTCGATTCAGCTGCTTTAACAAATTTTACTAAAAAATTACTTCATCATGAAGCGCATTTTTTTGTAATTAGTGAGTGCAATGACATGGAGCGGCGATTGCATCGTTCCCCGTCATTGTAGCCGTCAGATGCAATGTTCATCGCTGATCGCGGCATTTGACTTTAATGTTTAAAGGGGTTGTCCGGGTTAAGAGCTGAACCCGGACATCCCTCCATTTTCACCCAGGCAGCCCCCCTGACATTTGTATCGGAGCAGTTCATGCTCCGATGCTCTCCTTTGCCCTGTGCTAAATTGCGCAGGGCAAAGGCATTTTTTGGAGATTCGGTGACGTACCGGGGCTCTCCATGGGGCTGCCAGGAACCACGGTGACGTCACCGGCACTGATGGGCGGGATTTACCTCTGCCCTAGCCAGTAAAACGGCTAGGGCAGAGCTAAAGCCCGCCCCTCAGAGCCGGTGACGTCACCGAACACACTGCCGGGCGGAAGTTTCTGCCCGGCAGTGTGTTATTGAAAACAAAAGAGCCCGGGCACTGAGCGATTTAGCGCAGGGCAAGGGAGCGCATCGGAGCATGAGATGCTGCGATGCTAGCCTTAGGGGGGCTGCTCTGAACCCGGACAACCCCTTTAAGTCTATAATTGAACTAAATAAAATCATACTTACCTCATTCATTTTGAGCATGAAGAGCCCACCACTGCCATCTTGATTTAAGATCATCCACATCATATGTCGCCACATGTGGGATTTTGTGGGATCTTCAATCACGATGGCGGTGGTGGGCTCTTCATGCTCAAAATGATGAGGTAAGTACAGTATGATTTTTTTTAAGTTTTTACCCAATTTCAGGGAAAATTGATTCGGTACCACTTACTACGAGGAAATTCAGCTTCGCAGTGAATCAAATGTTCACAGAAATTTGGATCGAAGTCCACTTCGTGCACTCTGATTCGCTCAGCACTAGTTGCATCCATACAGCGCATTAGTTCAGTTTGATCACCCAGCTCAACTTCTCCTTGTGCTTGCCGGCTGCAGCTCATCTGCACCTTTATAGCAGCATTGCTGGGTCTCTTAAATAGAGGCACATCACTAACATATACTATCACTCATAGATAGGTGCGGGTCTCACCTTTTAGACCCACTCCCATCTCTAGAACGCACCCTCTGAAGTGAAGAAGAGCTCACAGTACAAGCATGGTCTCCATTCGCCTTTATGGAAATGCTGGCTTGACTATTTCTGGCAGTTCCACAATGGTGAATGGAGAGGTGGCCGTCCATGCGTGGTGTGCTCTCCATTCGCTGCTATAGGATTTCTGAAAATAGCTGAGATCACTTGCTTGGCTATTTTCAGAACTTCCATGGAAATGAATGGAGAACATGTAGTACATTCTCCTTCACTTTAGGGCCCAGTTATGGAGAAAGGACAGGGTCCCAGAGGTGGGACACGCACCTATTTGATATTGATGGCATATCCTAGAAATATGCAATCAGTATCTGAGTTGGTGTAACCCTTTTGCTGATCCATCAATGCAGCACTAGCAGACAGTGATTGCAGTGCACTTGAATCTTCTCTGATTGGAGTTGTCTGCTTCTCAAATAGAGATCACAGTATCTAAGGTGTATGACAGAAGAAGGGGGCTCTCACCTCACATTTACCTTTTTTTGCAGTTCTATGTATGTACATGTGCACAAATATCCAACTTTAATTTACTTGGGCTGTAGATCCTGACATGAGTGAGACATTAGTCACATATACCCCCCACACCACCACCACTGTAAGTAGCAGTAGTGGTAGAGTATAATCTCCAGCCCAGCTCAGCTGGACGCCCCTGCATAACGGAAATGGAACGGATCTGTTTTGCAGCCCAAAGACTTCTATTATGACGGAATGAATAACGGAATGCCTCTAAAGGCATTCTGTCATACAATTGCGTTATGGCTCATGGTAGCGGAATCCATAACGCGATTCACCTTTTACCAGTAAATAAAGCATGAACGAATTTCAAAATATGAAATTCGCTCATCTCATACAGGTAACCCTTGCAGCCAGCCGTCTGCCTTCTTCTCCACAGCTTCCATTCTTTGACTGTATATTGACCAACTGTTACTTTTGACATCAAAAGGTTCATGATCTTCTTTCTGATGCTGGGGAAAGTCCAACTTCATAAATCTACCCCCCACCCTCCACCCCCGTCTCCTCCACTCCGGTATATCCAACTTACCAGCTTTTGAATGCCAGACATCAAAGACAATCACAAAGGAGCCTGTAGGTTGTCCTGTCTTGTGAGCATGAACGCCACAAATATTGTCCAATCAAACTTTTTTTCAACTAGACCGGGCTAATGTGCTTTGGCATTTCTGTTTCCATTGTATATAATATCAGAGATGACTATAACATCCTGATTCAAATCATGATTAGAATATTAAATACGATACTTTATATACTGCATCCATTATTTATTACTATTTACTACTCTTTTCCACAACAGTATTATCCAGCAGTTCTGAGACCAATGGCCTGGTGTGTCCATTTTGCCAGTCTAATTCTGTCTCCACGTGTGACTCTTCAGCAACCGTAACTTGTACTGGTAATAATACTAAATGTCTTTTCCTGACGGAAAATACAACCGGTAAGTCTTCTTGAATCTAAAATTTTAGAATTAATCATTATTATGTCTATTATTTTCTTGTTTGTATAGATCCCAAATTTAAATTAATTTCATTATTTGTCCATCTATTTTATTTATTTATTTTTAGATACAGAGATCCAAATCCTCTGTATAGACATACTGTTTGCCTGCAGCCACCACTAGGGGGAGCTCACTGAAAATTGATTAATTTTTTATAAAGGGGTTTCTGGAAGTTAAATATTAACATCGTATCCAGAGAATAGGTCATCAACATCAGATTGGTAAGGTTTACTAGCACTCCCACTTATCAGCTTTGGGCATGGGCAGACTGGGAACTTAAAGTAGCCCCAGAAAAAAAAAAAAACGTAAGAGTGGCCCCATGCTGTAGGCGGGCAACACAAGTAGGCAAGGTCAGCAATACCATAGCACAAAATACCATCCCATTATATACCACAGTGCAGCACAATTTATCGCGCCAAAGTCTGAACCACTGTGATGACCATCAGTAGATGACATCTTCTATCCTACTCCTGAAGTTTTCTCAGATTAAGATGTGGAGCAGGGTGCTTAGGAGGGGAGATGGGGGGTTACAGCAGGAGGGCATGTGTGGTCGCTGCCTGGGTACATAAGTACCTCATTCTCACATAATTAATGCTGACAGCTAATTGTGAGGAGTTTGGGGCCTGGGCAGCCTCCTTGGCATTAGCCCACAGGGAAATTTCCCTGTAAGGTCTATAGCCAATCTGCCCAGTGCTGTGGGAAGGGGCCACAGTGCTCAACCTTTTCCTTGGCCTGAGATGTCATGTCCATCAGTCACATCACCTGTTGGTGAAGTCAATAGGGTTGAGATGCAATACGAAGCACAGCCACTATACAAAGCAGGACACTGGGCTTGGTATACTCAGATGCCAGAGACCTTGTGAGAGCACTGGAATCCCTTCAAAGAGGGCATTAGCAGAATGAAGGAAAGCGGACCCCCCATTGATCAGATATTGATGATCTATCGTGAGGATAGGTTCACCGATGTTTCAAATACCAGAAAACCTATATAAATTAAATGTATGACCATAAAATTACTTATTGTTTAAACCATGTTAAATATTTTTTTTTTAGAATTTTGGATTTTTTTTCCATGTTGCTATCCATAGATTTACTTTTCAGTAGCCATCTCATAGCATAAAAGTACGGATTACAATGACAGATATCACTTTTGTATAGATAACATCACAATAGGTTATAGACATTGTCTAGCTACTCCACCTACCTGCACAATTACCTCTGCACAGGTCACAGAGCAAGCCTACACAAATCTCCCATAGAAGTCTATGAGGTCAGCTCCAGTCTTTGGCCCATGTGGCTGCTGTCAAAGAAGAGGAAGTATTGATATGTTTTAAGCCTAATGGCCAGTGTGAAATGTGTATGAGTTATAGAATATTTTAAATATAGACAGTGACATGAAAAATTAAAAAATATCAACAAAAATTCTAAACAAAAACTATAATGATTATATTTCAGCAGGAGAAGACTCACAGTTATCGATCACTAAGGCATGTGCAACAGAAAGCTTCTGTGTCCTTGGGAACCACTCCTATACTATTAATGGTGCAACAACCGACATTACCACGGTCTGCTCCGGTGACCAGACTACAGCCGCTACTACAACCAGTATCCAGACTACAGCCGCTACTCCAACCAGTATCCAGACTACAGCCGCTACTCCAACCCGTGTCCAGACTACAGCCGCTACTCCAACCCGTATCCAGACTACAACTGTTAATACAATCTGCTTCAATTGAGGCATAAGTGTCCAGAAAATTGTCCTGACTCCGGCCGTTGTGTGTCTTCTACTGCTAAAATGGCTTTTCTAGTAGATTTACAGGTCCATGTGGCCGATGCTGACGTTCCTGTCATTGTCAGATATTTCCAGATTGTTTTACTGTAAAATGTGAAAATCCAAATGTCGAAGCCATGAACATGCAATACATACAAGTTGTAAGTTGGCTATTGATTTACAAAGGGGTTTGATGCTTTGTTCTCTTGGAATCATTCTAGCTGTAGCCGGTGAATAATCCCGTCAATAAATCAGAATCTTGCTACTACAGATGAGTCTACGTTTTTGTTAAAGACTCCAATTTCTCACAAAATAAATTCAACACAAAATCACAACATGCTAGTAAAACGCTATAAAGGAAAGTTACTTACCTGCCTCTCAACGCTGACTCCCTGCTCCTTCTCCTCCCGGCCTGGAATGCGGAGCATCACTGTCCGGAAAGAGGACAGAAAGCAGGTAAGTAGACTTCCCTTTACAGGTCTGGCCAAGAGAGGGTGGGGAGAGATTGAGGGGGGGGGGGGGGGTGTTGCTAAAAACAAAAATCATTCTTGCATAACCCCTTTAAGGGCTGCAGTTCCTCACAACTATTGGGTGGTCAGACATAGACACATGTAAGATAAACATTGGGCTATGATGAGCCAAGAGAAAAGGTAAGGCAGAACATATCTATATAAGATTTCACAAATGTTCCTTCATGTACAGTAGAAAATTTATATAATTTTTTTTTCTTTTTGAATGGAACATATGATCTGTGTCTACTAAGTGCTCTCCTATAAACGTTGCACACCCTATAGCAGGCATGCTCAACCTGCGGCCTTCAGCTGTTGCAAAACTACAACAACCAGCATGCCTGAACAGCCTACATCTATCAGCCTACAGCAGGGCATTGTGGCAGTTGTACAAACCGGATTCCAAAAAAGTTGGGAAACTAAACAAATTGTGAATAAAAACTGAATGCAATGATGTGGAGATGGCAAATGTCAATATTTTATTTGTAATAGAACGTAGATGACAGATCAAATGTTTAATCCGAGTAAATGTATCATTTTAAAGGAAAAATACGATTCAAATTTTCACGGTGTCAACAAATCCCCAAAAAGTTGGGACAAGTAGCAAAAAGAGTCTGGAAAAAGTAAATTTGAGCATAACGAAGAGCTGGAAGACCAATTAACACTAATTAGGTCAATTGGCAACGTGATTGGGTATAAAAAGAGCTTCTCAGAGTGGCAGTGTCTCTCAGAAGCCAAGATGGGTAGAGGATCACCAATTCCCACAATGTTGCGCAGAAAGATAGTGGAGCAATATCAGAAAGGTTTTACACAGCGAAAAATTGCAAAGACTTTGCATCTATCATCATCAACTGTGCATAACATCATCCGAATATTCAGAGAATCTGGAACAATCCCTGTGCGTAAGGGTCAAGGCCGTAAAACCATACTGGATGCCCGTGATCTCCGGGCCCTTAAACGACACTGCACCACAAACAGGAATGCTACTGTAAAGGAAATCCCAGAATGGGCTCAGGAATACTTCCAGAAACCATTGTCAGTGAACACAATCCACCGTGCCATCCACAGTTGTCAGCTGAAACTCTACAGTGCAAAGAAGAAGCCATTTCTAAGCAAGATCCACAAGCTCAGGCATTTTCACTGGGCCAGGGATCATTTAAAATGGAGTGTGGCAAAATGGAAGACTGTTCTGTGGTCAGACGAGTCACGATTAAAAGTTCTTTTTAGAAATCTGGGACACCATGTCATCCGGACCAAAGAGGACAAGGACAACCCAAGTTGTTATCAACGCTCAGTTCAGAAGCCTACATCTCTGATGGTATGGGGTTGCATGAGTGCGTGTGGCATGGGCAGCTTGCATGTCTGGAAAGGCACCATCAATGCAGAAAAATATATTTAGGTTCTAGAACAACATATGCTCCCATCCAGACGTCATCTCTTTCAGGGAAGACCCTGCATTTTTCAACAAGATAATGCCAGACCACATTCTGCATCAATCACAACATCATGACTGCGTAGGAGAAGGATCCGGGTACTGAAATGGCCAGTCTGCATCATAAAGAGGAAGGTGCAACAAAGAAGGCCCAAGACGATTGAACAGTTAGAGGCCTGTATTAGACAAGAATGGGAGAGCATTCCTATTTCTAAACTTGAGAAACTGGTCTCCTCGGTCCCCAGACGTCTGTTGAGTGTTGTAAGAAGAAGGGGAGATGCCACACAGTGGTGAAAATGGCCTTGTCCCAACTTTTTGGGGATTTGTTGACACCATGAAATTCTGATTCAACATATTTTTCCCTTAAAATGGTACATTTTCTCAGTTTAAACTTTTGTTCCGTGATTTATGTTCTATTCTGAATAAAATATTAGAAGTTGGCACCTCCACATCTTGCATTCAGTTTTTATTCACGATTTGTATAGTGTCCCAACTTTTTTGGAATCCGGTTTGTAGTTTTACAACAGCTGGAAGGCCGCAGGTTGAGCATGGCTGCCCTATAACTACAGATAAGTAGTGATGGAAAAACATTGGCCGGGACAACTCGCGAAAGCTCGTTCCTGATCAAATGTTTGCAAACCGCAAGTTTGCGGCGGGCCCCATTGACTTTAATAGCAGGCGAACAGGCCTGGAAAACCTTCAGGTCATATTTGCAGCCACCAAATACAAACTATGAGTGCACAAATAGTCCCACAACATGGACAGTGACATATTACTGGCAAAAGTTCCCACAAAAAATATGTATTTTAATCAGGGGCCTTAAAGGGAGACTCTAAAAAATGTGCCCTGCTGGGGCCTAGAGGAACTTTATTTCCTTTCGGTTTGATGTATACAAATGTGCAGCTATCTCCATTCTTTTTTTTTTTTATGTGAAAATTGCATAGTTAAATTTTGTATAATTCGCATGCGCAAAAAGGGTGTGGCCTAGTCGAGCAACTGGTTTAAACTACCCGAAGTTTGATGTGATTGGAAAAGATGATTGGAAGCAAATTTTGCAACAGTGAGGAAGAACTCCTGATCACTGTAAGTAATTTCACGTTACACCAGTGTATTTGATTACATTTCACATGCATGTCAGACCAATCGCTTTATATGCAGATAGAGTGTTATAAATATTTGCGATTGCAAAAATCACCACTTATGATGCGAATATCTTTTTCGATATACCTACAACTTCTCTTTTTTATCAGTTCTAAGTAGATATTACTGATTGGTGCACTAAGTATTGTTGTAACGTCACAGCACTATGTCTGTAGCATGTACATATGGACAACATAGAAATATCTCTCACATGCACATTGCACATATTTATTTTCCTGCTGCACACTATACATCCCCCCCCCCCCCATACTCACAAACATAGTCTATAGATTAGATTTTTGTTGTCCTGTTGGTCAGGACTCAGGAGAAGCTTTTCTTCTTGTCTTCCCGCCAGTATTTGCTGGTTTATTTAGATTTACCCAGGGTGCACCACGGGAGGCGAACCAGCTTTACACCCCATACCGTACCGTCACTTCACTAGACAGGTACATCTCTGCTCAGCTGGACAATATCCGATTGCTCAGACCCCACACACATACAATCGCAATACAATCCAACCTTATAACGGTAACAGTAAATCTATTATTTCCCCTTCAAATACTTATATACTTTTTGCTGTTTTCTTGAGAACATTATTTTCAATACTTGTATTCCCAAAAATTGGGATTATATGCTTGCATCTATATCCTGCAGCGCATGTTGGTGCGGGTGTATGACCGCACCCGGGTCCAGGCTGAAAAGCAGCAAATTGTCTGGGCGCTCCGCTATGAGCTCATTCGGAAATTTAATGCCACGCACCCAAAGATGTCCATCGTAAAAAAAAATGGTCGGATCTCAAGAGGATGAGCTTTCAGCGGATTGAAGAGATCCGTGACAGAAAATACCCAGGTACAATGCTTACATTACTTTTGTATCTCTTGCCAACACTCTATCAAGCATCAAGACCAAAGATTCCACCACAGGTAACAACAGACAATGGAATCTTACGATGTGAGCCCTGAAGCCATCAATACTGGGTTAAAACCCAAATCCACGTTCAACCCCACACACCACAGGGGGCGCCAAATAGAAGCATTCTCTTCCCTGATCACAAAAGATCTCAGTACCATAAATAGAGGCCTGAAAATCCCCAACAACCTCAACAAAGAAGAAAAAAACGCCCTAAAAAACCTTATGGCCAACAAGTCGCTTGTCATCAGGAATGCCGACAAGGGGGGTGACATTGTGATCCAGAATAAGAAATGCTACTTGGAAGAAGCATACAAGATATTGAGTGACAAGGAATATTATGTAATTCTAGCTGAAAACCCACTAAGGGAAGATGCCAAAAAACTAACAGAACTCTTGAAAACAGCCGAAACAGAAAAAATACTATCCAAAAAAGAAAAAGATTACATCACAATAGACCATCCGAATCTAGCACTATTCTATCATCTACCAAAAATCCACAAATCCGTCACCAATCCACCAGGAAGACCAATTATTTACGGAATTTCCTCTTTGACATGCAACTTATCCCACTTAATCGACATTCTGCTCAAAAAATACGCCATACAATTACCATCGTACCTAAAGGATTCAGCCAGCCTAATCACCCTTCTCAAGGACATCGAATGGAAGGACTCCTACACCTGGGCTACACTAGACGTTTCATCCCTGTACTCCAATATTCCACACACCACAGGAATCAATGCCATACGGCAGGTGTTACAGCGAGATGAAAGCCTACCATACAAACAAAGACAGTTTGTACTGGAAACAATAGAGTTTATACTCAATCACAACATCTTCACCTTTGAGGACAGAATATACAAGCAACCAAAAGGGACCGCAATGGGGACGCGCTTTGCGCCGAGCTTCGCAAATTTATATATGGGGGTCTTTGAGGAGAAATTTATCCATAATGAGCAATCTTGGCAAAATAAATTAATTTTCTACAGACGTTATATTGACAACCTACTATTCATTTGGGACGGAAGCATAGAAGACATCAACAAATTCACCACTCACCTGAACAATAACGACTTCAACCTCACCTTCACAGCAAATTACTCAAAAACATCCGCTGAATACTTAGACCTAGTCCTCTCGTCCAGGAACAACCATATAGAAAGCAAAACCTTTTTTTAAAAAGTAGATGGAAATAGCTGCTTAGACTACCAGAGCGCACACCACAAAAAATGGAAGAACAACGTCCCATTCAGTCAGTTTAAACGCATCCGTAGAAACTGTACTAATGATGAAGACTTCAAACAACAAAGCCAAGTTATTGAAAAGAGATTCTTAAATAAAGGGTACCCCAGTGGAGTCATCAAGGCAGCCCTCAAGCGTACACAAGGATACACTCAAGAAAACTGCTTGTCCTCAAAAACTGAAGAGGTCGGCTTAAAAACCACCAAGAAATACCAAACCTCCTTCACCACCACATTCAACACCAACCATAATGTCTTGCGCAATATTTTTTCAAAACACTGGCCTATCCTACAAGCAGATCAGTTTTTAAAAAACATATCCAATCAAAACCCCAAATAACTTTCAGAAGGGCACAAACCCTCAAGAATCTCATCGCCCCCAGTCGATTACAGTCCCAAAAGACACATACACCATCTACCGTAACCATGTTCCCCCAAGTCCTTGGAAGCTTCAAGTGCGGACACCGCCGATGTAAATGCTGCAATAACATCTCCTCCCGGGTCTCCAGTTTTGTTAGTAATGTCACCGGAGAACAGTTCAAATTCAAAAATTTCCTAAACTGCTCGTCCTGCTATGTCATCTACTTGCTCTAATGCACATGCGGATTACAATATATAGGCCACACTACCATGACTCTGAGAGAGAGAATAAACAAACACCGGTGGAATATTACAAACGGCTTCATAAAACATGGAGTCTCGCGACAATTTCTCAATTGCCATAACAAAAATCCTGTGGACCTTTCAATAACACCAATAGAACAAATCCCCACCACCTGCACTAACCGGTACCAAAAACTAAGAAGAAAAGAAATGTTCTGGATATTTAAATTACAGACAATAGAGCCATATGGCCTTAACGAATCCCTTGAAAGCAACTGCTTCTAAAATTCAATCCCCCCCCTCTCTTAAAACACACATTCCAAAACAATTATCAACCAAACCAATTCACATTGATATCCATATACACACACATATATATATATATATATATATATATATAGAATGAATAAAAGACACCGCAGCACATCCGTTTGGTGAAAAAAGTGGGACCCTTTATTCACCTGTGCGACGTTTCGGTCCGCTCACTGGGACCATTCTCAAGCAATACAGCATTGTGAAGACTGTGAGTATTTATGCAGTCATAACAAATTAGCATACAAAAGTGATCATTAACAAAAAATACAAAATACATATATAAGTGCATTACATAAATATATCAGAGTTACAAGCCTGGAAGGTAACCAAAGTCCACATCATAAAATGATATATTCAATGCTTCCAGGTATAAAGGTTCCGTAAAATTACAGTGTAAAACTAAAATAATAATCAACCGTGAATCATCATCACCTGTAGATATGTGAACTTCACAGGACCATGCATGGAGGCAGGCGAGCTCAATGGTGGGAGGATACAAAGTTGCGAAATGCAGCGCATGAATCCGGCGTCCCGGAAGTGTTAATGCGCATGTCCGTGATGTCACACTAGCCGACTCACGTGATCGCTCCGTGCGGCATCACGTGACACGCAACACCACACGTCATTATGCAAAGCAAAGTTAGTAATACATTCATCAAAAAAATGCTACAAGTAGAGAAATAATTAGCGGGAATGCATACCTTAGGTAAGACGGCGAATGACGTGCGCATATATAGTGCACTGTCATTCGGCGTGTGCGGCTGACAAAAGGGGAGGCGGCAAAATCAGCCATCATCCTCCCACTCAGCTCGTCGCAAATTAACCCTTGATAGGTAAAGAGACATTCTTCACTATGATTGTATAAATGTACATGAGTAATAGATGAATATATAATAAGCAAAAGGTGGAGTGCGCGTATTCAAAAGAAGGCATCCCGCTCCCCGTTGAGCAAGGCCATTCCAACTGCAGGTCCTGTAAGTGAAAATAAAAAATATATTATCCAAATATATTAATTAAAAACAAGAAAAACAAATTCTTCAACACATACACCGTCAGGGACAGAACCGAGGAGAGTCAAATGAACAGCCATGGTCTATATTCAACATTCAAGCCCATAGGTTTAATAGATTGTAGCCTGAAAATCCATTCTGACTCTCGTTTTTTAAGCATCTTTATACGGTCACCCCCAGTTCGCGGCATCGGAACATGGTCAAGGATCATAAACCTGAGGTCTCCCTCAACATTGAGGGAGACCTCAGGTTTATGATCCTTGACCATGTTCCGATGCCGCGAACTGGGGGTGACCGCATAAAGATGCTTAAAAAACCTTTTGCTAAGGTTTTATGGACTGATGAAATGAGAGTGAGTCTTGATGGGCCAGATGGATGGGCCCGTGGCTGGATTGGTAAAGGGCAGAGAGCTCCAGTCCGACTCAGACGCCAGCAAGGTGGAGGTGGAGTACTGGTTTGGGCTGGTATTATCAAAGATGAGCTTGTGGGGCCTTTTCGGGTTGAGGATGGAGTCAAGCTCAACTCCCAGTCCTACTGCCAGTTTCTGGAAGACACCTTCTTCAAGCAGTGGTACAGGAAGAAGTCTGCATCCTTCAAGAAAAACATGATTTTTATGCAGGACAATGCTCCATCACACGCGTCCAAGTACTCCACAGCGTGGCTGGCAAGAAAGGGTATAAAAGAAGAAAATCTAATGACATGGCCTCCTTGTTAACCTGATCTGATTCCCATTGAGAACCTGTGGTCCATCATCAAATGTGAGATTTACAAGGAGGGAAAACAGTACACCTCTCTGAACAGTGTCTGGGAGGCTGTGGTTGCTGCTGCACGCAATGTTGATGGTGAACAGATCAAAACACTGACAGAATCCATGGATGGCAGGCTTTTGAGTGTCCTTGCAAAGAAAGGTGGCTATATTGTCACTGATTTGTTTTTGTTTTGTTTTTGAATGTCAGAAATGTATATTTGTGAATGTTGAGATGTTATATTGGTTTCACTGGTAAAAATAAATAATTGAAATGGGTATATATTTGTTTTTTGTTAAGTTGCCTAATAATTATGCACAGTAATAGTCACCTGCACACACAGATATCCCCCTAAAATAGTTAAACTAAAAACAAACTAAAAACTACTTCCAAAAATATTCAGCTTTGATATTAATGAGTTTTTTGGGTTCATTGAGAACATGGTTGTTGTTCAATAATAAAATTAATCCTCAAAAATACAACTTGCCTAATAATTCTGCACTCCCTGTATATATATATATATATATTTAAAAAAAAACTCTCATCATTATCACCATATAATATCGTTCACTCCCATTATCTAATTCGTTCCATCATCATCATTATCATCTTTATTGTCACCATCATCATTAATATCACCACTCACTATCATTAACATCATCATACAAGTATCATCATCAGTTTAGTCCCATTATCTGATCCCTTCTATCATCATTATGATAATCATCATCGTCGTCACTGTTGCCATCATCATTATTATCGTCACTCATTATCACCCACATTCACCACCACACTCTTATACCCTCAGGTTGCCCCCTCAATCTACCTCATCGCATCCCAGTTTGTCCACCCTTGTATCAACAACCGCCCATATCACTACCAACACACCCCTTCCCCGATATCAGTGTATAACTGCCGGCAATGCTCCGCTGCAATAGCGCAATAACATCAGGTAAACAGAGCGCACTGACACTAACAGATTCCACCGCAGCAGCCCGTGAGTAGCCCCGCCCCCGCCTTCTCACATCCTCCAATGAACTGCCGGCAAGCTGCCACACCTCCCCCCTCTGTTCGGCTCTTAAAGTGCGCGCCTGCACACACATGGCAAGCCGCGCTACACACGGACAGGACCCGGCACCAGGTAATGCTCTGACCCATCAAACCAATACTATGTATCCCAGTGTATCAGATTAGTCAAGCTAATAAACCACCCAAACCAAATTTTGAACTTTAATCCAACATAGAAAAAAGTATATTTTCTTTTATTCTAACTCTAGTTATTGGACCAGCCCTGTCAATTGTGTATACCCGGTCCCTAAGGTAACTGCCTCCATCATCTCCCCCCATGTGCCTCCCCTTATCACCACTACACTTATCAATACCATCACATCTCTGTATCTATACGTATAAGTTAGCTTTTTATTCTGCATGCGTGTGTATATATATGGCTCATCACCACCCAAGCTACCACTGATGGCACACCAGGCCCACTGTCATCTTTTAACTACAAGTACACTTGTGGTTAGCTCAATCGCAACTGGGGCAGTGATAGAAATAAGTGTAATTATGAATCCCCTGACACTTGCACCCATATTTATATTTATATTTTAAATCATAATATTATATCAGTCCATCTGTTCTCTCTGTACCTAGGCCACCGTTTCAACCTCAGCTTCCTCTTCCATTTTAATTTTTTACCGTGAATTTTTTACCGCAAATTTTAATCCCATATCTATTGATCTATTATCATTATGATCTGTTATTATTATTATTATTATTATTATTATTATTATCTACAGACCTATATATATATATATTGTTTCTCTTTATGTATTATCTTTATTTTTTATCCCCTGACACCACTACTTCACATACTACTGTTTCTTTTAGACTTGATAAAGGAGTATTTTTACTCCGAAACGCGTTGTCACCTGAACAAATAAATATTTCTAAAAAGACGACATTCGCTATTGTGGTTTTGCGCCAAAAGGTATCCCAGTGTGTACAAGCTAGTACACAGCCCATTCAAGCTAGTACAAGCTAGTACACAGCCCATTCACAGTATTGGATAATAGAAAAAGGGATCCGCTCACCCCTATTCTCTCAGGATAGGTGCTCCAATCCAAAATTTGAATCATCCCTCAAAATTATTGGTAATTATAGGAAAAAAGGTGGATTGGTCACTCTTATATGGAAATATAGGATGTTTTATTTAACATATGTATAAGAAGTACAATAGAAAGTACAATAAAAAGTATAATATAAAAACTTCTATAAACTATTCAGAAATGGATCATAGACTTATTCCCTATCAAAAAGTCATAAATGGTAGGGAATAGCACCAAAATCAGTTTGAGTACTGGTAGTGCTAAATGCCTCTCTGGCTCCCCACCTGGACTAGTGCAGTCCTAGGTATGGTTGGTTGGCTGTGTGGTTTGGAAAAAAAAAATTGCCACAAACAGTATCCAACTGATTCCAGACAATATTTGTCTAATTAAAAGGCAGATTAAACCAAATAACATTGCATCCAATATTTAATTATATTGGACCATTAGGTGGGCCGGTCTCTGGATATTAAGTCTTTTGTTAGATATACACAGACCTGTCCGAGCGTCTGTGTCAGAAAGAGAACTCCAACTCTTGGCAAACTACTAATAGATTGTGTCAGCTTTTCAACTAATAGTTGTCCCGATACATTAGCAACTAAATAACAGCAGAGATTCTTGTGTAGCCAATGTGGTTAGTTTGTATCAGACGTCTATATCGGAAGAGACGCCTCAGCCGCCACAAGCTGGTACTTAGTTGCGTCCCACTGCTAGTTATGGTGGTGAATTCGTATGTCACTATAGCAGGGAGTGTTCGCTTGGATCACAGAAGCAGTTCGTTCAATTGTAACTTAGCACGGTATTCTTTGTTGTTGTACCCACTGTTTGTGGGCTTACCTTTACTTGCGCCGTCAGGTGAATCAGGACTTAATTTCGAGCTCTTGCTCCGTGAAGTCTGCCGGTGCCCGGCTATGGAGCCGCTCGCGTCCCACGTGTCTCTCACAGGTGATGTTAGTTCAGTGTGAGGATCATGAACCTTTCTCTATTGGCGCTGTAATACAGTAATACTCTCCACTTGTTGTTAAGTATTTCAAACGCACACTTAACATACCGACGGGCTCTACTCAGCCGATACCTGTATATACGTCTGCTGTCATCCAGGTCGCGTCTGGGGAAGAGTCACATGACATGGGGTGTCAAAGCAAACCCTTCATCAGCCACTATTACAAAAGTAGCCGGTGGTCCCGCAGATGGTGGCAGCTGTCTGGGTTCTGGGAGGGCAAGTTGGTTGGCTTGAAGCCGATCACCCATTCTAAAAGCCCCGAAAATTTGCTCAATAGGCCCCGATATCCACAATGATAAACATGAAGGTAATGTCAGCCAAAGGTAAAAGCATATAACCTACACAGAAATGCCAGACCGCTTATGCTGATTAAATACTTTATTACAAAAAATCACAATTAATGTCATAATAAAATACATACATGATTAAAATAATTGGTACAGGAGATAAAACCGACGACATCACTGGAGGAAACATACAGTGGACGCAAGTCCCATTGATCCTAACATTACTATTTATTAAAGTGCATATATGATGTACAATTAAACATAGGACATAGGACAATTACCCATACTGTGTCTCCTCCAGGATGGCGCCAACCCCAACGCGCGTTTCGGCGTACCTTCGTCTGGGGGTAGCGTCATCACTGGGAGACACAGTTTATATATCAGAGTCAGCCAATCATCACATACCAGCAGCCCATCGATCTGTCTGTCATCATGGATGCGCCGGAACTGATCTGTAGCTTCGGATGCCGTCATCCCAAGAACCACGTGACCCATTCGGATCACCTGATCCTCGTATGGTCAGGTGGTCTGGATGACGTCACTTGAACGCGCACAGTACTGTCGCAGCCCCGCAACGTCATCCCAACCTATGCATACACTATCAGATAGAGAGACAAAGAGGAAGGCATCATGAGATGTGTCGGAGTGTGTGTAAAAGAAATAGAAGAAATAGATAAATCAATGGCCACCTTGATTGAAATGCAGAAAGAAAGAAAGTCTCCGGAACATGATTCAAATATAATATATAAGGACTAAATATGTGCTGTGAAACAATAATAAATGAAATACACATAATACTTCAAAGAATAAATAACCCATATTACCCATGATTACAAGATAAAACGCTCTATTATATGAATTTATTTATGGATGCAATTATATTTATAGATATCTTTTATTAATAATATGGGTTATTTATTCTTTGAAGTATTATGTTTATTTCATTTATTATTGTTTCACAGCACATATTTAGTCCTTATGTATTATATTTGAATCATGTTCCGGAGACTTTCTTTCTTCTGCAATGATTTGATAGTGTATGCATAGGTTGGGATGACATTGCGGGGCCGCGACAGTACTGTGCGCGTTCAAGTGACGTCATCCGGACCACGTGACCATACGAGGATCAGGTGATCCGAATGGGTCACGTGGTTCTTGGGATGCCGGCATCCGAAGCTACAGATCAGTTCCGGCGCATCCATGATGACAGACAGATCGATGGGCTGCTGGTATGTGATGATTGGCTGACTCTGATATATAAACTGTGTCTCCCAGTGATGACGCTACCCCCAGGCGAAGGTACGCCGAAACGCGCGTTGGGGTTGGCGCCATCCTGGAGGAGACACAGTATGGGTAATTGTCCTATGTTTAATTGTACATCATATATGCACTTTAATAAATAGTCATGTTAGGATCAATGGGACTTGCGTCCACTGTATGTTTCCTCCAGTGATGTCGTCGGTTTTATCTCCTGTACCAATTCTTTTAATCATGTATGTATTTTATTATGACATTAATTGTGATTTTTTGTAATAAAGTATTTAATCAGCATAAGCGGTCTGGCATTTCTGTGTAGGTTATATGTTAATAGTGGTATTGCCATAGGCTTCCATTACTTGAAAGTAATCATCCCATGGTTGGGGTATTTATTGGATGTTTCAAAGGTAAAAGCACCACAGAAAAATATTGTTTATAATTGTCGTACTGGGACCCTGAGTAAGGCGGCTTCTTCACACGGATGTGTTTGCCATCCATTGCCCCAATGCAGTTTGGGAACTGCGCATCACATTCAAAGCCCTCGGCGATGGGGGAGCGGAGTCTAGCGGCCGAGCCAGATACAGGCTGGGTGAAGAGCTCTGTCGCTGACCAAGTCCTCTAGAGCATTTTAAAGCTATTTTCACTGCCCCAAAAATGGGAAAGATCAATAAAGAAAGACCTAAAGAGAACCCAGGGAGACCGAAAGCTGCTAATCAAAGTGATTTGGACAGTTTTGTCCGGAGAACAGACATGAGGTCTGAATCCAAGATGCCGCCGGCGCGCGCCTTGCAAACCCGGCAGAGGATAGAGACGCTGATTCGGGAGGAGAAGGAGACTGTGAACAGGAGCAGGAAGAAGCCAGCGGGGCTGACGACTTACCTCATTCCAGGTCGTTCATGAAAGATCTGCTACACGAGGCGCTGGACCCAATCAAGCAAGATCTCTCTGAAATAAAGAAAGATGTGAGGCAGTTAAATTCCAGGGTGGATGAGATAGAAGCCACGCAGAATATCATCACAGATTTCAGCAGCCATGTGTCCCACAATCTGGATAACGCTCAAGCCCATATTAACTATCTGTACTCCTTGATAGAAGATCAAGACAACAGGGGGCGCCGCAATAACATAAGGCTGAAAGGCATACCGGAATCGGTGCCACAAGATTCCCTGCAACAGGAGGTCACTCAGTTTTTCATCCATCTCATACCAGACAGCCATGCAGAACTCTTTGAAATGGGCAGGATCCACAGAGCTCTCCGGCCATTACCTAGACCAGAAGACCCCCCTAGGGACGTCATATGCCGCATGACTAGTTTTGTGGTGAAGGAGAGAATAATGACCGCCTCAAGAGGAAACAAAACAGCAGAAATTGAGGGTTCTACAGTAGCACTATATCAGGACTTATCGCCTGTGACCCTGAAAAAAAGAAGACACCTCAAACCACTCCTAGAAGTCCTACATCAGAAGAAACTGACATACCGCTGGCTACATCCGTTCGGACTTCTGATTAACACGCCACTCAGCAAACAGGTGGTCAGAAGCCATGCAGACTTATTGAGAGTATGTGAAGTTTTAGACCTACAAGAGCAGGACATCCTGGACTGGTGTCCAGCACAGAATGTGTCGGATATAGCACCATTACCTGATAAGGACACCTGTCAAGTAGTTAACACCAAGCAGCGAAGATCCAAGATGGTCCCCCGCCATAATGCCACATGAAAAGAGAAACCACAGGAGTGGATCTTTAGTTAATAGGCAGAGCCGCTGGACCTTTTGCTGCCTTATTAAGGGGTCACGTACTCAGGTGAGACATGCATATGCAAATTAACCCTCTGTGTTATACATGTTTCCTTTGCCTTTTCTTTTTCTTTACACTGTCCCTTTATCTGTAATGTCTATTTATTGCTGGTTTGTTCTCTTTACACTTGCCTTTTTTTTTTTTTTATGTGTTGCTCTCCCCCCACTGCTGTAATTATCAGCCTACGACAGTGTTAGGACAATGGCGAGTAATATTCACATGAGCCATAGCAAAAGTGAGGATGTGTGGTCATAGAGCACCATCTAGTGTCAGGGACGAAGAGGGAAGCCTGCTTCTTGCTCTTAAACTCCGGCGATTATATATCAAACCGGGTAGGCCCTCTCTTCCTGACTCGGCTATCCTTTTGTTGTCCTTCTGAGCTTTCTTTTTAGAGAATTTAATATAGTGATGTATTTTTTCCCAAGATAGCGAGCTCAAGGGGACTTATGGTCGTTCATGACTGACATCTCCTCCACTCATAGTATGATTACTAAGAGTTTGTTCATTTTTGTTAAGAACTGTACCCGGTTGATTTGTTATTATTATTTTCCATACCCTCTATTTTTTATTGTAGGGTATTTCCCTTCCCCAACCCCCCACCTTCACTTACTCGCAGGTTGGACTAATCCATTCTTTACTGGATCAGGTATGGCAGAAAGCTCTACTGAAATACTTGATCGAATATGATTAATCTACATATTTGCACATTTAATGTTAAGGGGATGAATGCCCCAATCAAGAGGAGTCAAATCTGCCAACACTTACACAAACTAAAAGCACAAGTAGCCCTGTTACAGGAAACTCACTTTCGATTAAACCATATTCCTAGGTTGTCCCATCTACAGTCGTGGCCAAAAGTTTTGAGAATGACACAAATGTTAGTTTTCACAAAGTTTGCTGCTAAACTGCTTTTAGATCTTTGTTTCAGTTGTTTCTGTGATGTAGTGAAATATAATTACACACACTTCATACGTTTCAAAGACTTTTATCGACAATTACATGACATTTATGCAAAAAGTCAGTATTTGCAGTGTTGACCCTTCTTTTTCAAGACCTCTGCAATTCGACTGCGCATGCTCTCAATCAACTTCTGGGCCAATTCCTGACTGATAGCAACCCATTCTTTCATAATCACTTCTTGGAGTTTGTCAGAATTAGTGGGTTTTTGTTTGTCCACCCGCCTCTTGATGATTGACCACAAGTTCTCAATGGGATTAAGATCTGGAGAGTTTCCAGGCCATGGACCTAAAATGTCAACGTTTTGGTCCCCGAGCCACTTAGTTATCACTTTTTCCTTATGGCACGGTGCTCCATCGTGCTGGAAAATGCATTTTTCTTCACCAAACTGTTGTTGGATTGTTGGAAGAAGTTGCTGTTGGAGGGTGTTTTGGTGCCATTCTTTATTCATGGCTGTGTTTTTGGGCAAATTTGTGAGTGAGCCCACTCCCTTGGATGAGAAGCAACCCCACACATGAATGGTCTCAGGGTGCTTTACTGTTGGCATGACACAGGACTGATGGTAGCGCTCACCTTTTCTTTTCCAGACAAGCCCTTTTCCTGATGCCCCAAACAATTGGAAAGAGGCTTCATCGGAGAATATGACTTTGCCCCAGTCCTCAGCAGTCCATTCACCATATTTTCTGCAGAAGATCAATCTGTCCATGATGTTTTTTTTTGGAGAGAAGTTGCTTCTTTGCTGCCCTTCTTCACACCAGGCCATCATCCAAAAGTCTTTGCCTCACTGTGCGTGCAGATGCGCTCACACCTGCCTGCTTCCATTCCTGAGCAAGCTCCGATCCCACAGCTGAATCCTCTTTAGGAGACGATCCTGGCGCTTGCTGGACTTTCTTGGAAGCCCTGAATCCTTCTTAACAAGAATTGAACCTCTTTCCTTGAAGTTCTTGATGATCCTATAAATTGTTGATTGAGGTGCAATCTTAGTAAACACAATATCCTTGCCTGTGAAGCCATTTTTATGCAACGCAATTATGGCTGCACGCGTTTCTTTGCAGGTCACCATGGTTAACAATGGAAGAACAATGATTTCAAGCATCACCCTCCTTTTAACAGGTCAAGTCTGCCATTTTAACCCAATCAGCCTGATATAATGATCTCCAGCCTTGTGCTCGTCAACATTCTCACCTGAGTTAACAAGACGATTACTGAAATGAGCTCAGCAGGTCCTTTAGTGACAGCAATGAAATGCAGTGGAAAGTTTTTTTGGGGGGGATTTTCATAGCAAAGAAGGACTATGCAATTCATCTGATCACTCTTCATAACATTCTGGAGTATATGCAAATTGCTAAAATAAAAACTTAAGCAGCAACTTTTCCAATTTCCAATACTTATGTACAACCCCTCTCCCACATCTGCGTCTAAAGGGGTTAGTATTGCCTTTCACAAGAATACCTTATTCGTACACCACAAAACGCTAAAAGGAGATATTGGCAGGTTTATTTTTGTGAACGGTTCAATAGGCCCACAACTGTTCACTTTTGGTAATATATATGCGCCCAACACTGTGCAAGTTACCTGGCTCATAGAAGCCATGAATACATTTGGAGACTTCGCAGAAGTCTTTGTAGGAGGCAATTTTAATATCGCTTTGGTACCTAATTTGGATGCATCATCGGGGGTATCGGCAGTGTCAAAGATAGCTCTAGGTAAAATAAACACAACCCTGTCCCAATTTGGATTAGTAGATATCTGGAGGGTAATGCACTATATTGAACAGCCCACCAGTCATACCATAGGCTGGACTTATATGTTCCTCCCCGTGCAATTTATTAGCAATTGTGTCTCTTCAAAGATAGGGAGTATTCTTCTATCGGATCATGCTCCAGTTCTAGTTTCCTTCACCATACCTAATATGCCTAAGGCAGAAGTTAGATGGAGGCTCAATGAGACTCTTTTGAGTAGCCCTCACATAGAGAGGTTAACTGGCCTGATAGAGGAATACTTCCAGTTAAAGGAATCTACAGATATCTCCCCGAGGACACTCTGAGATGCCCATAAAACAGTTATTAGAGGTCATCTGATAGCTCTTGGCGCATTTGTAAAAAAACAAAAGCAGAAAAGAATTGCAGAACTTACATTGGAAATTTCCAGGTTGGAAAAGTATCATAGGAGAATGTTGGATACAAATACTTTGGCACTCCTGGAGACCCTGAGATCTGAATTAAAAAAACATATTAAATGCTAACACAGCCAAACTCTTCCTCTCAACACAATATAAATACTATGCTCATGGCAATAAAGCTTCAAAGATAATGTTTTCCAGCTTAAAAAAAGGAAAGCAGCATCCTATATATCTGGTATTAAATCTGAAAATATGCAGCTAGTACATAAAACAGATTTACTAGCAGAACAATTCTGCATGTACTAGAAACAGTTATACAATCTAAGGGGTGATGTAACCCCAGATCAGACGCAACAGAACATACAATCGTGGCTGAGTACATTGGACATACCCTCCCTGTCGAAGGACCAAATAACCAAACTAAACTCCCCTTTCACGTTGATAGAACTGCAAACAGCTTTACAAATTCCCCCCTCAACAAGAGCCCTGGCCCTGATGGTCTACCAGTCATTTATTATTCTACCTTCAAGGACGTACTTTTAACCAGATTACTACATGTATGAAATAAGGCACGGGAAGGCTTGGTCTTTTCCAGTGATATGCTATCAGCACAGATCACTATAATCCCCAAACCTAACAAAGACCATACGCTCTGCTCGAATTACAGACCTATTTCCCTTTTAAACAATGACTTAAAAAGTGTTTCTACCAGATCTTATTTCGGCAGAGCAAGTCATTCAACTCATGCAAATTGCAAATAAAAAGGGAACACCATTGGCCATTCTCAGTATGGACGCCGAGAAAGCCTTCAATACGGTAGACTGGCTATTTATGTCACAGGCTATGGCCAAATTCGGCATTCCAGAGACACCTTCATAGTAGGTGTCATGGCTATGTATGAAGAACCCACGGCACGCATCCTAGTTAATGGTACCCTACCCCCAAGGTTCCCCATAACAAACGGCACAAGGCAAGGCTGCCCTCTGTCACCATTACTATTTGTCCTAGTAATCGAAACCCTCTTACAGTCATTCAGGCAAAACATCGACATCAAGGGGATGTCGGTGGGAGACACAACCCACAAAACTGCGGCCTTTGCAGATTATGTTTTGTTATTGATTACAAATCCAAAAATTGCGTTCCCAGCCATTGTGTCAACCCTCCAGACATACCATGAACTCTCCAATTTCTCAGTGAATGTATCTAAATCTACGGTTTTAAATGTGTCTATCCCCATAATGGAGTTAAATGAACTAAAGAATCTCGCCTCTTTTCAGTGGACTTCTCAATCAATAAAATTCTTAGGGGTTAAACTCACTCCTGAATTTTCACACCTGCTTCAGGAAAATTTCTTTACACTTACTAAAAGGCTTGAAGACATGATAAGCTCATGAAATATTCCCTTTATATCATGGTTTGGCCGTAGAGCATTGTCGGACTGGGGTGCCTGGGGCCCACCAGTAAAATTTATTTTGGGGGCCCTTCGTACGGATACATTCAAATATTACCTGCTCACACAGCAGCAAGATGCTACCCTGATGATTCAACATGGGGGTCCCTGCAGCAACTTTGAGAAGGTAGGTCCTGAGGAGAAGAGGACACAGGCAGCTTTCCTCTATACCTAGAAGTCCTCTCAGCTCTGATCGTGTCAATAATAATAAATTGGGGAGTTTCTTTAATAATCTATCAAGTTTTTTATATGAACATAGGCTGGTTGAGGTGCTGTACATTGGATATATGTATGTAGTGCAGGAAGTTTACTGTGTTATGTGCGACTTGTGCACGCGGTGGGAGACTAGGGGCCCCCCATGCTCAGGGGCCCACTGGGAGATTCACCTGTACCCCTTTGGGCCAGTCCGAGCCTGCCGTAGAGTATTAATTAAGTCCATTCTCATGCCCACTATCCTTTACTACCTCCAAGCCCTGCCTATACCAATCCCTAAAGACTTCTAAAAATAATCTCAAGATTTCTTTGGGGAGGAAAGAAAGCAAGACTGCCAAATAAACAAATAATGATGTGCGCGGTCTTGGAGTCCAAGATCTCTACACGTACCATAAGGCAATAGTGTGCTCCAGGTGCCTAGACTGGTTAAGACCATACAAGAATAGATTAGACTTAGATGTAGAGAATAGCATATCCCCTATACCGATTAGATCTTTGCTCTTTCTGGATCGTCACCAAATAAATAAAACATTAAGCTCTCCCAGCCCTATCACGGAATACACATTACGCATGTGGAAGGAGTCAAATTGGCTGACACGACTATCTCCAAACTATCAAACACTATTGCAAGTAAGAGATGTGTTCTTCGACTCCACGGTCCACTTTCAAGAGATTCTACCAGAGAGAGCAAAGACTATGTCAACACCAGCCCTAGACCTATGCCCAGATAATAATGTTCCATCACTAGAGATCCTGAGGGAGAACCCTTTAATGACCAGTCTGTCTACCTTTCATTTGATGCACTTTAGTAAATATATGAAAAAACACCTAATAGGGTTATCCAATACCCCAGAACACTCCCTTTTTGAAAAGTTAGCTTTACAGGTTAAAGAACCAAAAGACCAAATTTCAAAGCTGTACAATCTCATATTATCTCTAATGGGTTACGACACCCAACCCTATATTACCGGATGAGAAGAAGATTTAAACATTACATTCACCCCCAATGAAGTCGAAACTGCATTATCAAATCCATCCAGGGTGTCCAGGTGTGCCAAACTGCAGGAAAACAGTTATAAGATATTTACACGATGGTACTACACGCCGTTTCGTCTTGGCAGTATGTTCCCTGACTGCACTACAGAGTGCTGGAGGTGTCGGGGGGAAGTGGGTACCCATGGTCATATTTGGTGGACCTGTGATAAGATAAAGTCTTTCTGGCAAAGTGTATGTAAAACCATCTCTGACCGCAGTATGTTTACTATTACACCATCCCCCAAATTGTGCCTTTTTGGGATATACAGCGGTATTCAGTGCTCAAAACACACCCGCACCCTTTGCAAAATTCTATTAGCAGCAGCTACGATTATTAATTGCAGTGAATTGGAAATCTATAGATCCACCCACGACGCCACACTGGATACAGAAATGTGACCAGCTATACCGCCTTCAACAAATAGCACAATGGGACTCCCGCACTTCTCCTATATTTAAAAGTATATGGGGACCATGGAAAAATTACAGGAACTTCTCCAACACTTAAAGATAGAGAAAATAGAGAGTGGACTGACCTCTACGCTTTATATTTTTTGGTATAAATCACGGCCCCCTTTTTTTTTTTTTAACAACTGCTAAGTATAGAAATACTAACTCTAGTCTAAATTTTTCCTCCCTTTCTCCTTATTATACCGTCTATTTCCCCAGGCGAAATGACTTAAGTAGTGCTGAAAGTATTATACACTCAATCAAAACTAGCCTTCGATCGCCCACTCCTGCGATTTATTTTATTTTTTATTTTTTATGTTTACATTTCCTTCACTTCTCGGCCCTTCCCCCTTTTACCCATGGACCTTACCCATTATTGTTCATATCTGTTTATGATATTGAACTGTAACGTTATGTTTTATAGATTTATGCAGCTATATATTATTGCACTCTGTTATTGCACTTGGATACATTGCTGTATGAATATCCAAATGTAACACTAAGTACCCAATTGTTATAATGAACGATGTAACAACTCGTTGACTTGGTGTAATGTCTAAAATGGAAGAAAACAATAACAATAATTTTACAAAAACAAAGCCCTCAGCGATTCACAACTAATAATCTACTTTGGGCTTCAGCATCATCGTGTACTGAAGTTGGTGCCAAATGACTTGACACGTAATTCTAGAAATAGTTGAGACGGCCAACAGGAACTCAAAATGCAGTGAAGCAAAAGAATTGCTGGTTGCCAGGAATCTAAAGTGTAAAAGAAAATAATTATAATATACATAGCCATCAGGAAATATATTTAAATCAACGGTATAAAAGTTTACAAAACATTACAACACAAAGGCATTTAACCCCTTCCTTACACATGACGTACTACTGCGTCATGGGAACCACTGTGTTCCCGCAATTTGACGTAATAGTACGTCATGGTGATTGCGCGGGCACCGGAGCGGTGCACGCGCAATCACTGCAGGGGCCTAGCAGTCCGTGGTAGTCGGGCCTCTGCTGTATCCACCGGCATCATTGTAAATACCTATGCTGGCGGATTAACCCCTTTTATGCCGCGGTCCGCACTGACCGCAACATAGAAGGGGTTTGTGTCGGGCTAGTGAGTGCATTGAGTCACCGCGCTGCTGTGGCGGTGACCCGATGCGTGACAAGGCAGCCCGATGCTGTGTAGAGGCTGCCTAATGCCTTGCACCGTATTGGGACCTGCCTTCTATGAGTGCTGTGGAGATCTCAGGCTGCGTCTCCTAGAAAACTGTTAGTGTAATCCACTAACAGGCAATGCATTACAATACAGATGCATTAATTCTTGTGGAACACCTAAAGGGTTAACAAAGTTTGTAAAATCAGCTTTGTATACGTTGAGGGGTGTAGTTTATAAAATGGGGTCATTTTTGGGTGGTTTCTATTATGTATGCCTCACAAAGTGACTTCAGACCTGAACTGGTCCTTAAAAAGTGGGTTTTGGAAATTTTCCGAAAAATTTCAAAATTTGCTTCCAAACTTCTAAGCCTTCTAACGTCCCCAAAAAACTAAATGCAATTTTCAAAATGATCCAAACATGAAGTAGACATATGGGGAATGTAAAGTAATAACTATTATATGAGGTATCACTATCTATTATAAAATTTGGGAACTTTTCAAAATTGTTGCTAAATTTGGGATTTTTTCACAAATAGAGTTGAAATATATTGACTCAAGTTTATGAATCTCATGAAGTATAATGTGTCACGAGAAAACAATCTCAGAATTGCATAGGATAAGTAAAAGTGTTCCAAAGCTATTACCACATTAAGTGACACATTCCAGATTTGCAAAAAATGGCTTGGGCAGGAAGGTGAAAACAGGCCCAGGGTTGAAGCAGTTAAAAAAACCTTCCTCAACGTCGCAATGAGCCGTTATACAGTCCTGATCCAAAATTTTGAAAAATGGCAAAAAATCTTATTTTACATTGTTGGATCTTAACAAGGTTCCAAGTAGAGCTTCAACATGCAACAAGAAGAAATGGGAGTGAGACAAAACATTTTTTGAGCATTCAATTAATTGAAAATAATGATTAAACTGAAACAGGCTGTTTTTCAGCTGATCAAAATTTTAGGACCACATGCCTTTTAAAGGCCAAATCTGTGCAAAGATGTGGATTTATTGTCATTTTCTGTCAGGTAGTCACACGTTGTGGTGGCTAAGGCAAAAAAACTCTCCCTTTTTGAACGTGGTCGGGTTGTTGAACTGCATAAGCAGGGTCTCTCAAAGCGCTCCATCGCTGCTGAGGTGGGATGCAGTAAGACAGTCATTTGGAATTTCTCAAATGATCCTGAGGGTTATGGAACCAAAAATTCAAGTGGAAGACCCAAAAAAATGTCATCAGCACTGAGCCGGAGGATTCAATTGGCTGTCCATCAAGACACTGGACGATCCTCGACCCAAATTAAGGCCCTTACTGGTGCTGACTGCAGCCCCATAACATCAGACGGCATCTGAGACTGAAGGGCTTCAAAAACGAAAAACGTCTTCAAAGACCTCGTCTTCTTGAACGCCACAGAACTTCTCATTTGGACTTTGCAAGAGAGCACCAAACATTCAACATTCAAAGGTGGAAGTAAGTTTTATTCTCTGATGAGAAAAAATTTAACCTTGATGGTCCTGATGGTTTCCAACGTTACATGCATGACAAGCAGATCCTACCTGAGATTTTTTCTATTAGCCACAGTGGAGGGGGCGCCATAATGGTCTAGGGGGCTTTTTCCTTCAGTGGAACAATGGAGCTTCAGGATGTGCAGGGGCATCAAATGGCCGCTGGCTAAGTCCAGATGTTGCAGAGAGCATTCCTCATGACTGAGGGCCCTCGTCTGTGTGGTAACGACTGGGTTTTTCAACAGGACAACGCTACAGTACACAATGCCCGCAGAAGGGACTTCTTCCAAGAGAATAACATCACTCTTTTGGCCCATCCTGCGTGTTCCCGTGATCTAAATCCAATTGAGAACCTTTGGGGATGGATGGCAAGGGAAGTTTACAAAAATGGACAACAGTTCCAGACAGTAGATGGCCTTCGTGCGGCCATCTTCACCACTTGGAGAAATGTTTCCACTCAACTCATGGAAACGATTGCATCAAGCATGCCGAAACACATTTTTGAAGTGATAAACAATAACGGCAGAGCTTCTCATTACTGAGTTCATGTTTGGAAGTTGGATTTCTGTTTTGGGGGGGTTTATTTTTTTTTTGGAGGTGTGGTCCTAAACTTTTGATCAGCTGAAAAACAGCCTGTTTCAGTTTATTAGTTTTTTTCATTAAATTGAATGCTCAAAAAATGTTTTGTCTCACTCTCATTTCTTCTTGTTGCATGTTGAAGCTCTACTTGGAACCTTGTTAAGATCCAGCCATGCTAAATGTGATGTTTTGCTATTTTTCAAGTGGTCTTAAACTTTGGATCAGGACTGTATGTGTCCTAGTAGGTAAGGCCAGGATGCAGAGCCGCTAACAAAATGTCAAAGCTGCTCACAGACATACGACAAAATCAATGAAATTTCTCAGGATGCTGTCGGCGATCCATGTACAGTGTGTGGAAGTGTCCCTTCCTGCTCCGCTGAGAGACAGTTTGATGAACCCAATGCCTCATCCTCGGTTCCTCACTCCACATAGTTGGCTGCTTTCCGAAATTCTGAGAAAAAAGCCAGTACAGAAGAACCGCTTCCTCTAAATCATCAGACATGATCCAACAGATAGCAATAGCCAGAAAACGATGCCAGCCAAGCACAGGATTCCAACAAATCGCTCTCAATGCTGCAACAAGCTGAAGAAAATGCTGTCAAGACAATCACATGACCATCTTATGTAGGAGGAGTTAAAAATGGGAAGTGCCTAAAATCTGTAACTCTTTATTTGCTCATTTTTTCGTCCGTATATGATCCACAAAAAACGAACCAAATACGGAAACCATACGGATATGTTTTGTGGAATCACGGGACAGAAGAGGATTTAAATTTGAAAACAAAACAAAAACTCAGATAAAGAAAAACGGACCGCAAAACAACAACAGTCGTGTTCATGAGCCCTTATACACTGAAATTTTGCCTATGAGACCCAGCCTGGGAGCTGGGCCTCATAAGCCTCCATAGCTGCTTGACCCTAAGGCATGGCAACCATCGGGTCCCGCCTCTGCAGCGCCCGGACCTGATGTATGAGGAGAGGGAGCTCAAACCTCCCATATGCCGCGGTCAGTGCTGACCGCGGCATATGAGGGGTTAATCCACTGGCCAGTGGCGTAGCTAGAAATGACTGGCCCCCGCAGCAAATTTTTGAATAGGGCTCCATCCCACAGTAATATTTTTGCAACCACTTCCTTTCATGCTGCCCCCATTCCTGTGGCTAGTAAAGATCGCTCTCTCAGACCAGGCCCGGCAGCTGTTCCATTCGTTTCCTACACTGTCTATAATGTCACTGTATATAATTTCATTGTGTAATACTGTTGAGGGGGCATTGACAAAATCTTTTAGTCCTCCTCCTCCTGGATGGGCCCCTTCTGGATCAGGGCCCCAATACAACCGCTTCCCCTATAGCTACACCTCTGCCACCGGCATCAGTGTTATCATTGATGCTGGTGGATGCGGCAGGGGTCCGGCTGTTAGTAACAGCCGTATTACTGCCTCTGATCACGGCACCGCCCATGGGCAGGAGGAAGGACCGCAGGACGAGAGTGCTCGTCCTGGGGCACAAAGTACCGGCAATTTATGATGAGCATTCCTGTAATCGGTCCTTAGGGGATAAAATGATGCCAGCATAAAGTAGACATATGGGAAATGTTAAATCAGAGCAATTTAATGCGGTATCACTATCAGTCTTAAAAGCAGAGAAATAAAAATTTAGAAAATTGCTAATTAATTAAAAAATTTTATACATTTTTGATTTTTTTTATACATAAAGGTGAAACATGTTCACTCAAATTTACCACTATTATGAAGTACAATGTGTCCCAAAAAGACAGTCAGAATGGCTTGGATAAGTAAAAGTGCTGCAAAGTTATTACCTCATAAATAGGGTTGAGCAAACTCAAACTGTAAAGTTTGGGTTCGTAACAAACTTTAGGATTTTTGGACCCCGGACCGAACCCAAACATTTCTGTAAAAGTTCGGGTTTGGTGTTCGGCGATTTCTTAGTGCTTTTTGGAAGGCTGCAGAGCAACAAGCGTTTAACTGTGTGCCCTTAGAAGCCTACTAATGGCATGGCTGTGATTGGCCAGTGCAGCATGTGACCCAGCCTCTATATAAGCTGGAGTCACGTAGCGCTGCAGGTCACTCTGCTGTGCTTAGTGTAGGGAGAGGATGCTGCTGCTGTGAGGGAGAGAATAGGACAGAATCTTTAATCAGAACTCCAATTGAAGTCAGCGATCTACATAGATTTAGTTGTGTGGGTGCAGGGCACAATCTTTTTACCCTGCCCTGAGCCCAGTGACAGAGAAAAATAACTTTTATCAGTCTGATAGTTAGGTGGGCGGCGGCGGCGGCGGCCATTTTATGCAAGTTCAGTGCACCAGCACTGCATCTGTGCTTTTGTGACATTCAAATCCAAGCTTGAAATACTCCAATAATCTGGGTTTTAAAAAAACACCCTTTTTTGGCAATATCCTACATCTGGTGCCTTTGCCGCATTAGTCAGTTAGAAATACAGCTATAATTTTCTGGGTTTTTAAAAACACCCTTTGTGGGAAAAATACACAATTTTACAGCCCTTGCTGCATCTGCACGTGTGAAATTCAAGCGTTATATACAGCTGTCATATTCTGTTAGTAAAAAAAACACATTTTTTGGGCAAAATGCTTAATATTGCAGCCCTTGCTGCATCTGCGATTGTTAAAAACAAGTTTGAAATACTTCAATAATTTTCTGGCTTTGAAAACACCCATTTTTGGCAATAACCTTCATCTTGGGCCTCTACCGCATTAGTCTGGTTGCAATTTAAGCTAGAAATACAGCTATTTTCTGGGTTTTAACTTCTTGGGGACAAATGATGCACCGGTACATCATGATGTCCCGGTACTTAAGGACACATGACATACCGGTACGTCATGTGTATTTCCAATCACCGCCATGTGGCAGGCGGTAATCGGAACTGGGTGCCTGCTGAAATCAATCAGCAGGCATCCTGGGACAATGCCGTGGGGGGTTCTGTGACCCTCCGTATCGGCGATCGCTGCAAACCGCAGGTCAATTCAGACCTGCGGTTTGCAGCGCTAGTGGAAGTTTCTGATTCCCACAGTCCGTGACAGCGGGGATCAGAAACTTCAAAATTACATACATTTTCATTTTTAACCCCGGGCGGTGTTGGGGGGGCGAGCGGTCGTTCGCGCGATCATCCTGCCCGTCCCCTCTCATTTCCAGGATGGCCGAGCGGTTAGCAAGCAGAGTGTCAGCACATTGATAACACTCTGCTTGAAACGCCTGACATCTGTGTTGTGATGTCAGCCGTTTAACCCCTTCCATGCCGTGGCCCGTAGGGACCGCTGTATGGAAGAAGTTAACAGGGAGGGTACTCCCTCCCTCCCCATTACCCGCTGCTCTGTTGTGGCAGTGGGTGATGGTTACCATGGCAACCGCACGCCTTCACAGGCTTCCGGCTGTCCATGGTGCTGATCAGACTTCTGCTAAAGGCAGAAGTCTGATCAGACTTTGTAAAGTGAAAATACAGTGCAGTACACTAGTGTACTGTACTGTATTATACAGACATCAGACCCACTGGATCTTCAAGAAACAATTGGGTCTGGGTAAAAAAGAAAGAAAGAAAAAGTGAAAAAAAGAAAGTAAAGATAAAAAAACACATTTATCACTGATTAAAAATAAAAAATTAGAAATGCACTATATATATTAGGTATAGCCGTGTCCGTTATAACCTGCTCTATAAAAATATCACATGAACTAACCCCTCAGGTGAATACCGTAAACAAAAACAAAAAAAGGTGTAAAAAAAGCCATTTTTGTCACCTTACATCACAGAAAGTGTAATAGCAAGCGATCAAAAAGTCATACGCACCCCGAAATAGTGGCAATCAAACCGTCATCTAATCCCGCTAAAATCATACCCTAAAAACTGAAGAAAAAAAAAGGCTCTCGGACTATGGAGACACTAAAACATGATTTTTTTGTTTCAAAAATGAAATAATTGTATAAAACGTACATAATTAAAAAAAAGTAGACATATTTGGTATTGCCGCGTCTGAAACAACCTGCTCTGAAAAAATACCACATGATCTAGCCTGTCAGATAAATGTTGTAAATAAGAAAAAAAAACGGTGCCAAAACAGCTGTTTCTTGTTACATTGCCTCAAAAAGTGTAATATAGAGCAACCAAAAATCATATGTACCCTAAAATAGTACCAATAAAATGGGGTCAATTTTTTTGAAGTTTCTACTCTAGGGGTGCATCAGGGGGGCTTCAAATGGGACACGGTGTCAAAAAACCAGTCCAGCAAAATCTGCCATAAAAAATAAACGTGTGGCATTCCCTTCCGTACAGCAGTTTACAACCACATATTGTGTTTTTCTGTAAACTACAGAATCAGGACCATAAATAATGAGTTTTGTATAGCTGTTAACCCTTGCATTGTAACGGGAAAAAATTATTAAAATGGAAAATCTGCCAAAAAAGTGAAATTTTAAGTTTTTCTCTAAATTTATTGTTCTACATGTCTTTGATAAAAAAAAATGCAATAAGTGTATATTTATTGGTTTGGGTAAAAGTTATAGCGTTTACAAACTATGGTACAAAAATGTGAATTTCCGCATTTTAAAGCTGCTCTGACTTTCTGAGCACCTGTCATGTTTCCTGAGGTTCTACAATGCCCAGACAGTAGAAACACCCCACAAATGACCCAATTTTGGAAAGTAGACACCCTAAGGTATTCGCTGATGGGCATAGTGAGTTCATAGAAGTTTTAATTTTTTGTCACAAGTTAGCGGAAAATGATGATTTTTTTTTCTTACAAAGTCTCATATACCACTAACTTGTGACAAAAAATAAAAACTTCCATGAACTCACTATGCTTTAGGGCCCCTAAAATGCCAGGGCAGTATAAACACCCCACATGTGACCCCATTTTGGAAAGAAGACACCCCAAGGGATTTCGTGAGGGTCATGGCGAGTTCATAGAAGTTTATTTTTTTGGCACAAGTTAGCAAAAAAAATGTTTTGTTTGTTTTTTCTCACAAAGTCTCCCTTTCCGCTAACTTGTGACAAAAAGTTCAATCTTTCATGGACTCACTATGCTCCTCAACGAATACCTTGGGGTGTCTACTTTCCGAAATGGGGTCACATGTGGGTTGTTTATACTGTCCTGGCATTTTAGGGGCCCTAAAGTGTGAAAAGAAGTCTGGAATATAAATGTCTAAAAATTTTTACGCAAAAATTTTTCTTTCAAAGTCTCATATTCCACTAACTTGTGACAAAAAAATTAAATCTTACATGAACTATGTAAGATTTATTTTTTTTGTCACAAGTTAGTGGAATATGAGACTTTGAAAGAAAAAAATTTTTTACGGGGAATGTAAATTTATTACTATTTTTTGAGCCATTACTATGTATTATAGAAGTAGAGAAATTGAATTAAATTTTATCTTTTTTTTTAAATAAAAATGATTATTTTTTTTACTCCATTTTACCAAAATCATGAAGGACAATATGTGATGAAAAAACAATCTCAGAATGGCCTGGCCAAATAAAAGCATTTTAAAGTTATAAACACATAAATTGACACTGGTCAGATTTGCAAAAAATGGCCTGGTCCTTAAGGTGAAATATGTCCGTCTCCTTAAGGAGTTAAAAAAAACACCCTTTTGGGGCAAAATACACAATTTTACAGCCCTTGCTGCATCTGCACGTGTGAAATTTAGATGTTTTATACTGCTGTCATATTCTGTTATTTAAAAAAAAGACCCTTTATGTGCAAAATACTTAATATTGCAGCCTTTGCTGCATCTGTCATTGTGAGATACACCCTTTAGATACTGTGGTTCTATTCTGCTATTAGAAAAACAGCCATTTTGGGCAAAAAATTGCGGCCTAGTCTGCATCTGTACATATAAGATACACCCTTTAGATACTGTTGTTCTATTCTGCTATAAAAAAAATTATAATAACATTTAGGGCAAAAAACTAAATTTTTCAGCCTTTGCTGCATATGTCATTGTGAGATACACTCTTTACATACAGTTGTTCTATTCTTCTATTAAAAAAAACACCCATTTTGGGAAAAAATCTTTAATTGCAGCCTAGTCCGCATCTGTACTTGTGAGATGCACCCTTTAAATACTGTTGTTCTATTCTGCTATTTACAAAAACACCCATTTAGGGCAAAAAAATATATAATTCTGCCTTTGCTGCATATGTCATTGTGAGATTCACCCTTGATATACTGTTGTTCTATTCTGCTATTAAAAAACACCCATTTTGGGCAAAAAACATAATTTTGCAGCCTTGTCTGCATATGTCATTGTGAGATACACCCTTTAGATACTGTGGTACTATTCTGCTATTAATAAAACACCCATTTTGGGCAAAAATATTTAATTGCGGCCTAGTCTGCATCTGTATGCGTGAAATGCACACTTTAGAAACTGTGGTTCTATTCTGCTATTAAAAAAACTGCCATTTTGGGCAAAATTCTTTAATTGCGGCCTAGTCTGCATCTGTACATGTGAGATACACCCTTTAGATACTGATGTTCTATTCTGCTATAAAAAAAAAACATTTTGGGCAAAAAACAATTTTTTTTAGCCTTTGCTGCATATGTCATTGTGAGATACACCCTTTACATACTGTTGCTCTATTCTGCTATTAATAAAACACCCGTTTTGGGCAAAAATATTTAATTTTTCTATTCTGCTTTAAAAAAAAAATACATTTAGGGGAAAAAACGTAATTTTGCAGCCTTTGCTGCATATGTCTTTGTGAGATACACCTTTTGGATACTGTGGTTCTATTCTGCTATAAAAAAAACACCCATTTTGGGAAAAAAATCTTTATTTGCGGCCTAGTCTGCATCTGTAAATGTGATATACACCTTTTAGATACTGTGGTTCTATTCTGCTATTAATAAAACACCCATTTTGGGCAAAAATATTTCATTGCGGCCTAGTCTGCATCTGTACATGTGAGATACACCCTTTAGATACTGTGGTTCTATTCTGCTATTTAAAAAAAACAGCCATTTTGGGCAAAAAAATAAATTTATCAGCCGTTGCTGCATATGTTATTGTAAGATACAACCTTTACATACTGTTTTTCTATTCTGCTATTAAAAAAAAAAAACATTTGGGGCAAAAAACTTAATTTTGCAGCCTTTGCTGTATATGTCATTATGAAATACACCCTTTAGATACTATGGTTCTATTCTGCTATTAATAAAACACCCATTTTGGGAAAAAATATTTAATTGTGGCCTAGTCTGCATCTGTACCTGTGAGATACACACTTTAGATACTGTGGTTCTATTCTGCTATTTAAAAAAACAGCCATTTTGGGCAAAAAAATAAATTTATCAGCCGTTGCTGCATATGTTATTGTAAGATACACTCTTTACATACAGTTGTTCTATTCTGCTATTTAAAAAAAAAAAACATTTTGGGAAAAAATCTTTAATTGCAGCCTAGTCTGCATCTGTACGTGTGAGATGCACCCTTTAAATACTGTTGTTCTTTTCTGCTATTCACAAAAACTCCCATTTAGCGCAAAAAATATTTTTTTCTGCCTTTGCTGCATATGTCATTGTGAGATTCCCCCTTGATATACTGTTGTTCTATTCTGCTATTAAAAAACACCCATTTTGGGCAAAAAACATAATTTTGCAGCCTTGTCTGTATATGTCATTGAGAGATACACCCTTTAGATACTGTGCTACTATTCTGCTATTAATAAAACACCCATTTTGGGCAAAAATCTTTAATTGCGGCCTAGTCTGCATCTGTACATGTGATATACACCCTTTACATACTGTTGTTCTATTCTGCTATAAAAAAAAAAAAAAACATTTAGGGCAAAAAACTAAATTTATCAGCCTTTGCTGCATATGTCATTGTGAGATACACCCTTTACATACTGTTGTTCTATTCTGCTATTAAAAAAACACAAATTTCGGCAAAAAACGTAATTTTGCAGCCTTTGCTACATATGTCATTGTGAGATACACCCTTTAGATACTGTGGTTCTGTTATGCTATTAACAAAACACCCATTTTGGGCAAATTTTTTTTAGTTCGGACTAGCCTGCATCTGTACGTGCGAGATACACCCTTTAGAAACTGTGGCTCCATTCTGCTATTAGAAAAACACCCATTTAGGGCAAGATCCTAAATTTGAGAAATATGAGGAGAACTTCAAATAAGTGACGTGGCCCCCGTTGTGGTGCTGCTGGTGGAGCTCCTGTTGCAGGGAGAGGACGTGGTCGATCTGTGCTAGCTACACGCACAAGTGAAACACCTTTCTCAGGTGCGAGTAGCTGACAGAATTTGTAGCGGTATTTGGCCGGGCCTAATGCGGCTCTACGAATGGTGAGGCCAGAACAAGTACAGGCTATAGTAGATTGGGTTGCTGACAGTGCATCCAGTTCCTTCACATTGTCTCCCACCCAGTCTCCTGGTGAAAGATCAGAGTTGGCACCTGCAGCCGATGTCCATCAGTCTTTCACCTCACCCTTTTGCAAATCAGCCAAGCAGTCCCAAGTCATGCAGCAGTCTCTTATGCTTTTGATGACTATGTTAGCAGGGTTTCCCAGGGCCATCCACCTAGCCCTGCCCCTGAAGAGGAAGAGATTAAGTGCACCGATGCCCAACCACTTATGTTTCAAGATGAGTCCATGGGAGGACCATCGCAGCACGTCTCGGATGATGACGATACACAGGTGCCAACTGCTGGGGCTTTCGAAAGTGTGCAGACCGACAAGGAGGGCAGGGGTAAAGACTGGGTGGAAGATGATGTGGAGGACGATGAGGTCCTTGACCCCACATGGAATCAAGGTCATGCGAGTGACCTGTGTAGTTCAGAGGAAGAGGCGGTGGTCGCACAGAGCCACCAGCACATAAAAAGAGGCAGCAGGGTGCAAAAGCGGAGCGGACGTCTCCTAGACAGTACGTCTGCTACTGCTAACCGGAGCAAGGGATTGAGCACACTAAAGGCAGCTCCAAGGAGTTCCCTGGTGTGGCAGTTCTTCAGACATTGTGCTGACGACAAGACAC
Source organism: Bufo gargarizans (assembly GCF_014858855.1). Classification (NCBI taxonomy): domain Eukaryota; kingdom Metazoa; phylum Chordata; class Amphibia; order Anura; family Bufonidae; genus Bufo; species Bufo gargarizans. Next base: position 684,951,419 of record NC_058081.1, on the reverse strand, counting down.
GAGTGGTTTTCATGCTGTGCAATCAGAGCCTGAAGCGAGGCATAAACGTTCTCAACCTGAGCAGAACCTGCATGACCAGGCATTTAGGTGCAAAGCACAAGCTGCAGTGGAGTAGACACCTCAAAAACCAAGAAAGGTCTCTGGCTCCTCCTGCTTCCTATTCTGCTGCAGTCTTGGCCTCTTCATCCACCTCTGGAGTGACAGTGCCACCTGCCACCCCGCAAACAGAGGATCTGCCAGCAACACCACCATCTGGGTCCCCAAGCATCTCCACAATGTCCCATGGAAGCGTTCAGCTATCCATCTCCCAAACTCTGGAGAGGAAGAGTAAGTATCCCTCTAGCCACCCGCGATCCTTGGCCCTGAATGCCAGCATTTCTAAATTACTGGCCTTTGAAATGCTGTCATTCCGTCTGGTGGAGATGGAGAGTTTTAAAAGCCTTATGGCGGTGGCTGTCCCACAGCACGTCGTCCTCAGCCACCACTATTTTTCCAGGCTTGCCATCCCTTCCCTGCACAAACAAGTGGGGGACAAAATCAGGTGTGCACTGCGCAATGCCATCTGTGGCAAGGTGCACCTGACTACGGATACGTGGACCAGTAAGCAAGGTCAGGAACGTTATATCTCCATAACAGCACACTGGGTAAATACAGTTTGCCGCATGTCCTTCCACCACCGAAAATTGCAGGGTGCTTCAGTTTGCATCCTGTTGCTTCCTCCCTCCTCCTACTCCACTTCCTCATCCTCTACTGGCTCCTCATCCAGTCAGCGTAACACCTTCACCACCAACTTCAGCACAGCCAGGGGTAAACGACAGCAGGCAGTTTTAAAACATATCTGTTTGGGGCACAAACCCCACACCGTGCAGGAGCTGTGGACGGGCCTTGAACAACAGACCGATGAGTGGTTGGTGCCAGTGAGCCTCAAGCCCGGCCTGGTGGTGTGCGATAATGGGTGAAATCTCATAGCAGCTCTGGGACTAGCCAGTTTGATGCACATATCTCGCCTGGCGCATGTGTTGAATTACCCCGATTTGTCAGAGCTGCTGCATAAATTGCAGGCCATCTGTGCGCTCTTTCGGCGTTCTCACTCTGCTGCTGCTCACCTGTCAGCGCTCCAGCGTAACTTCGGCCTTCCCGCTCACTGCCTCATATACGACGTGCCCATAAGGTGGAACTCCACCTTGCACATGCTGGCCAGACTGTGCGAGCAGCAGCAGGCCATAGTGGAGTTTCAGCTGCAGCACGCACGGGTCAGTCGCACTACAGAACAGCACCACTTCACCACCACCAATAAGTGGGTCTCCATGCGAGACCTGTGTACCTTGTTGCGCTGTTTCGAGTACTCCACCAACATGGCCAGTGCCGATGACGCAGTTCTCAGCATTACTATCCCACTTCTATGCCTCCTTGAAAAAACGCTTCGGGTGATGATGGAAGAGGATGTGGCACAGGAGGAGAAGGAAGAGGAATCATTTACAAGGGTTTCAGGTCAGTCATTCACAAGTGGCTCGGAGGGTGGGTTCCTGCACCCACAAATGCCAGGTACCCAATTGTCTAGCCAGGGCACAGTTCTGGAGGATGAGGAGGAAGAGATGGAGGAGGGGGAACCATGTTCATAGCAGGGTGGCACCCAAACCAGCTTATGGGCATCACTGGTGCATGGCTTGGGGGATACAGAGGACACAGACCATACATCTCCCACAGAGGACAGCTTTTTGTTGCCTCTGGGCATCCTGGCACACATGAACGATTACATGCTACAGTTTCTCCGCAACGACCGCCGAGTTGGCAACATTCTAACTTGTGCTGATTACTGGGTGGCCACGCTGCTGGATCCCTGTTACAAGGACAACGTACCATCCTTAAGTCCGTCACTGGAGCGTGATCGAAAGATGCGCGAGTACAAGCGCATGCTGGTAGTCGCACTGCTGATGGCATTCCCACCTGACAGTGGGGGGCACAGTGGAAGCACAAGGAGGAGGCAGAGGGGAAGGAAGAGGTCACCAATGCAGCTGGGGCACCGCCATAACCTCAGAAGGCAGGGTTAGCATGGCTGAAATGTGGAAAAGCTTTGTCAGCACGCCACAAAAACCAGCACCACCAGCTGATATGGAACGTCTTAGCAGGAGGCAGCATTTCAGAGACATGGCGGAGCAGTATGTGTGCACACGCCCACACGTACTGAATGACGGGTCTACCCCCTTCAACTTCTGGGTCTCCAAATTGGGCACATGGCCTGAGCTTACCCTTTACGCCTTGGAGGTACTGGCCTGCCCTTCAGCCAGTGTATTGTCTGAACGTGTGTTTAGCATGGCAGGAGGGGGTGGTCACAGACAAGCGCAGCCGCCTGTCCACAGCCAATGTGGACAAGCTCACGTTCATTAAAATGAACCAGGCAGGGATCCCACAGGACGTGTCCCTACCTTGTGCAGAATATACATGTATACCGGCCTCACCCAGCCATTGTTATACTACAGTGCACTTTCTCATTGTTTTATTTTTTAGATTTCCCAATGAATACACTAAATTTATCTGTTGGATTGTGGGGTGACATATTCACAGTTTGGTCTTTCAACTAACCCTGCGGCCTGCACTGCATATGTGATAGCCAGGCCAATAAATTCAGCAAATCCATCTGTTTACGCGTGGGGTGACATTTCCACGGTTATCAGGCCAGTCATTCACAAGTGGCTCGGATGGTGGGTTCCTGCGCCAACATAGGCCAGGTCCACAATTGTTCAGCCAGGGCACATGTGCAATACACCAGTTTTACACCCCTGACACAGAAAATGTATCTGTATGTTCAATCTGTGGCTGACCTTCCTAGAGCGATTTTTATTTTTTTTGGGTGGGCGCAATGCAACATGTAAATTAAATATAAATAATTTAATACTTAATCTGCACCTGCATATGTGTCTGGGACAATAATATAGTAAATCCGTCTCTGAGTACAGAGGTTGACATATTTGCATATTTGGCTGTGAAAGTACATTTACAGCCTGGGCTCCAATAAAACCAGTCAATACTGTTGTTACATTGTTGGTTGACAACAATGTCATCCAGATGTCCGCTCAACTCTAGTTATTGCCAAAAATGGGTGTTTTCTCAAAGCCAGAAAATTATTGAAGTATTTCAAACTTGTTTTTAACAATCACAGATGCAGCAAGGGCTGCAATATTAAGTATTTTGCCCAAAAAGGGTGTTTTTTTTACCAACAGAATATGACAGCTTTATATAACACTTGAATTTCACACGTGCAGATGCAGCAAGGGCTGTAAAATTGTGCATTTTGCCAAAAAAGGGTGTTTTTAAAAACCCAGAAAATTATAGCTGTATTTCTAGCTCAAATTGCACACTGACTAATCCTGCACCAGATGTAGGATATTGCCAAAAAAGGGTGTTTTTTTTTTTAAACCAGATTATTATTGCAGTATTTCAAGCTTAGATTTGAATGTCACAAAAGCACAGATGCAGTGCTGGTGCCCTGAGCTTGCATAAAATGGCCACCGCCGCCCACCTAACTAAAAGACGGATAAAAGTTACTTTTTTTCTGTCACTGGGCTCCGGGCAGGGTAAAAAGATTGTGCCCTGCACCCACACAACTACATCTATGTAGATCGCTGAATTCAATTGGAGTTCTGATAATAAATTCTGTCCTATTCTCTCCCTCACAGCAGCAGCATCCTCTCCCTACACTAAGCACAGCAGAGTGACGTGCTGCGCTACGTGACTCCAGCTTATATACAGGCTGGGTCACATGCTGCACTGGCCAATCACAGCCATGCCATTAGTTGGCATGGCTGTGATGGCTTCTAAGGTCACACAGTTAAACGCTTGTTGATTGGCTGCTCTGCAGACTTTCAAAAAACGCTAAGAAATCGCCAAACATCGAACCCGAACCTGAACGTTTACTGAAATGTTCGGGTTGGGGTTCGGGGTCCAAAAATCCTAAAGTTCAGTACGAACCCGAACTTTACAGTACGGGTTCGCTCAACCCTAGCGATAGCCCCTCATCAGTGCAAAGCAGAGAAAACTGGCTTAACTGTTTGAGTGGCCTTTGTCGGGATCCAGGGGGGTAATATTTCTTCTTATGTAGAGTGCCTAGTAGGTGTAGAAAGTCTTATAGGCCATGCAGTGCTCCCCTGGGAAAAACGGTATGCACATTAGCTCTCTTTCCAAAAAGAAAGCAAGGCTGAGCCTCTAGTGCCTCCATCTGTATGGAAGCTATCCTATATGTCAGTGTTTACCCATCACAGAGAATTGCATGTAGGGCTTCCATACTACATGGGGGCCTGCCATGCTCCAATGTTTCATATGACTTGGGAACACACTAGACAACAGGTTACACTTGTGAAACCCCCAAACTTACTTTTTGAGGGGTGTGATATAGAATCAGTTGGATTCTGCCATCATGCAGCCACACCAACCAGAACATTGCTCCTACACCGTAAACTTTGGAATTTGAGGTGTATGCAGATCTCATAAGGCCTCATAGTCAAAAATGAGTTTATTAGTGTATTAATTTACACCAGATAACTGACAGAAATACATTAATACATCTCCAGCTTCCCTTCACAGAGCACATTATAAAACTGGCTGCCTTCAGCCATCACTAGGGGGAGCTCAGTACATAGGAATTTAGACAGATACCATTGATAACAATGGAAGCTGTGAATAATATTTTCTTCTAGTAGTGACCGCTGGAAAATTCAGTGATTCTATTTTGGGAACAGGATTGTCACGGCTGAGGATGGGGAAAACCCTCAGCCGTGCGATGACAGAAGATGTTAATGGCTGCTCGGCCAGGACAACAGAATTAGGGAGCAGGTCACCTCCTAACGCATCCCTAATCCGACCCTAAATCCTAGCTGCATGAGCCGACCTTGAAGGTAGGATGGCCCATGCTCAGGAAACTCAGATCCCTACTCACCCTCCGCCGATCCCTGAACTAGGAGCAGGGTAAGACGACCTGTTCCTTGTGGATACGGAGGAACAGGAGTCTTACTGGCCAAGCTGCAAGGAAGAGGGGAACACAAACAGACCTATGGATATGGCAGGTGAACTGCACTAGTTCCAGCCACCTGCCACAGCCTTGCTGACTGGATCCCTGTGCTGGCAAGCTGATGTCCACACAATACAAAATGAACACAGCACACACACAGGAACCCAGATCCATAGCTGCACCAAATAGCAAAAGGAAAACATCAACTGAGCATCACATAAACTTATTGTATCACAATTTATGACCACAAGGGTGGCCCTCACTGGCAGATGGTATATGGGACCAGGAGAGTGCCTCCAGCTTACTACAAGGCTGGAGTACCCCTCCGAACTCAGGTCTCAACTAAGGTTAAATAGCCCATGTAGCTACACCCATGCAGACACACCCAGTGCTCACAGACTAGGAAGGGAATTAACCCTTCATACCCCAGGGAAGGGAAGGCAGCAACTAAAAGGGGAATACACACAATAAACCCCGTGCACACCAGACAAGGAAAGTGCACACATAAACACACGTTGCCAAAGACAACCGCATGCATGGACAGCGAGCCGCCCAGCAACCAGCTCAGGCTGCTCAACTGCGCAACAACCACAAGTTGCCAGTGACAACCACACGTGAGGCAAGATACTAGCCCTCACCTGTGGTTGACAACAATACCAGACCGCGGGCAAATGCATGCGGGTCCCAAGGAGTCACGACCATGACCATGGTCGTGACAAGGATAAGTAGTTCAGCAGTTGGGTGCTGTGTAATTGGGTGGAGGTATTATTTGAGTAAATATACACTGAACAAAAATATAAACGCAACACTTTCGGTTTTGCTCCCATTTTGCATGACCTGAACTCAAAGATCTGAAACATTTTCTACATACACTTAAGACCCATTAATCTCAAATCTTCTCATTTGCTGAGATAATCAATCCCACCTCACAGGTGTGGCATATCAAGGTGCTGATTAAACAGCATGAATATTGCACAGATGTGCCTTAGACTGCCCACAATAAAAGGCCACTCTGAAATGTGCAGTTTGATCACACAGCACAATGCCACAGATGTCGCACAGTTTGAGGGAGCATGCAATTGGCATGCTGACTGCAGGAATGTCTACCAGAGCTGTTGTCCGTGCAATGCATGTTCATTTCCCTACCATAATCCGTTTCCAAAGGTGTTTCAGAGAATTTGGCAGTACATCCAACTGACCTCACAACTGCAGACCACTCGTAACCACACCAGCCCAGGAGATCCACATCCAGCATATTCACCTCCATTATTGTCTGAGACCAGGCACCCGGACAGCTGCAGCAAACTGTCAGAAACCGTCTCAGGGAAGCTAATTTGCATGCTTGTCATCTTCATCGAGGTCTGGACCAGACTGCAGTTTGTCGTCGTAACCAACTTGAATGGGAAAATGCTCACATTTGATGGCGTCTGGCACCCTGGAGAGGCGTTCTGTTCACGGATGAGTCCCTGTTTTCACTGTTCAGGGCAGATGGCAGACAGCGTGTGTGGGTGAGCAGTTTGCTGACGTCAGCCTTGTTGATCGAGTGGCTCATGTTGACGGTGGGGTTATGGTATGGGCAGGCATATGTTATGGACAACGAGCACAGGTGCATTTTATTGATGTCATTTTGAATGCACAGAGATACCGTGACGAGATCCTGAGGATCATTGTTGTGTCATTCATCCACTGCCATCACCTCATGCTGCAGCATGATAATTCACGGCCCCATATCTCAAGTATCTGTACACAAATCCTGGAAGATGAAAACATCCCAGTTCTTGCATGGCAAGCATACTCACCGGACATGTCATCCACGGGCGTAACTAAAGGCTTATTGGCCCTGGTACAAGAGTTCAACTTGGGCCCCCCATCTCTCAGTGCTTTGTGGCCAGGGGCAAAGAAGTACATAGCCTTTTTGCTGTCTGAGGCAAAAATTGAAATGCCCCCCCCTTTCCTCCATGCCAAATCATTGACCTAACACCATTCCTCCAGCCAGAGGTGTAACTTGACCAGCATGCACTTTCTACAATACCGGTGTCTTCTTAAGCAGCACAAGGGTCTTTGGGCCCCCTCAGGCTCCTGGTCCCGGTAGCGACTGCTACCTCTGCACCCCCTATAGCTACACCTCTGATGTCACCCATTGAGCATGTTTTGGATGCTTTGGATCAGCGTATACGACAGCGTGTTCCAGTTCCTGCCAATATTCTGCAACGTCGCACAGCTATTGAAGAGGAGTGGATCAACATTCCACAGGCCACAATTAACAACCTGATCAACTCTATACGATGGAAATGTGTTGCACTGCATGATGCAAATGGTGGCCACACCATATACTGACCCCCACCCCCCCAGTAAGGGAAAACTGTGCACATTTCAGAGTGGCCTTTTATTGTGGGCGGTCTAAGGCACACCTGTGCAATATTCATGCTGTATAATCAGCACCTTGATATGCCACACCTGTGAGGTGGGATGAATTGTCTCGGCAAATGAGAAGTGCTGACTAACACAGATTTAGACAGATTTGTGAACAATATTTGAGAGTAATGGGTCTTTTGTGTATTTAGAAAATGTTTCAGATGTTTGAGTTCAGATCATACAAAATGGGAGCAAAACTGAAAGTGTTGTGTTTATATTTTGTTCAGTGTAAGATAATACAGGCACTCTCTCATCCAAGAGCGTATCAAGGCAATTGCAAAAAAATTGAGGATTTTATTCTATCCACAAGTAGTATAAAATTATATCAAAGACAAAAAGGCTCTTAACCTAACTTGACCCAGGTTTAAAGTGAATTTAAAATGTTGCTTTTATAGTACAATTAAAACGGCTGTGAGCCAGGACATCAGTTAAAAACCTTGTTTGCCACTCTTATGTATTTTACTCGTACTAATAAAAGCGACATTTTAGATTCACTTTAAACCTGGGTCAAGTTAGGTTAAGAGCCTTTTTGGATTTAATATAATTTTGTAGTTAATGCACCTTTACCCAGGCTAGGTCCTTATTGTTATCCACAAGTAGGTCACATCATACATATTAGTCAATAAAAGGCGTAAAAAACTGGGGGTCATGCACACGAGGGTGCAATTCTCCACCCGGCCCGTAGACAGTATATGGTGTAGTCCGGGGCAAGTGAGGGCAAACGCCACCGTATGCAAGCCACCCAAATCTAAAGGGCACTAGCTGAGTACATATAACATAAATCCCACCCTAAGAATATGAATACCACCCTAAAATAAATAGATGAAAAACTGCAAAAGGTGTATATTAAAAGAATGTGCAAATTTGAAGCCAGATGTAGTTGATAGACAATATACATGATTGATTAATCAATTTGAATCCATGATTGTTGTTAGTGGCTGAATTGATAAACTGCTCACGATGTTACTTAATATATCAGTTCAAATGTTGCTTTTGAATGTCAGTGGCACGTTGTGCATCCCAAACTCTCCCCTGGAAGGTTGGTGGAAGTGCGCTTGTATGGCTTAGAATAGTCCAATTTTCTTAAAAGGCTTCTGTCACCCCCCAATCCCCAATTTTTAATTTTTTGACTTATTATATTTGTTAATGTAAGCAGATTCCATATATGCCCCCATTATATTGCATTATCTTTGCATATATAATGGTGTGCAGCCATTTTGTTTTTTGTAATTATGTTTGCTTCATGGATATGCACCTGTGATCCTGAAGGTTTTAGTCAAAATTTTCTTGCAATATAATGGGGGTGGCACCCCTTTTAGACTGGACACGCCCATCTACCAGGGACTTCTGAGCAGAGTATGTTTGTAGCTGGTTCCTACACTGCCCTAAATATTGTAGGCTTAAGTAAGTCCAAAGTGAGGCAGTTTTTTTAGTGATAGGGACCCATCTCCGGAAGCCACCTTGACGCCTGGCAGATGGGCCCGACACGTATGTGCACTAAGAGCTTCCATTATTCATGTATACTCATTTATAGTCGGTATTGTACCACTTTTATCTACAATGATCCCCATTTCTTAGCTCTATTGTTTTTATATATAATGGTGTGCAGCCATTTTTTATTTTTTTTTGTAATAATGTTTGCTTCATGGATATGCACTAGGGATGAGCGAACTCGAACTGTATAGTTCGGGTTCGTACCGAATTTTGGGGTGTCCGTGACACGGACCCGAACCCGGACATTTTCGTAAAAGTCCGGGTTCGGGTTCGGTGTTCGTCGCTTTCTTCGCGCTTTTGTGACGCTTTCTTGGCGCTTTTTGAAAGGCTGCAAAGCAGCCAATCAACAAGCGTCATACTACTTGCCCCAAGAGGCCGTCACAGCCATGCCTACTATTGGCATGGCTGTGATTGGCCAGAGCACCATGTGACCCAGCCTCTATTTAAGCTGGAGTCACATAGCGCCGCCCGTCACTCTGCTCTGATTAGCGTAGGGAGAGGTTGCGGATGCGACAGTAGGGCGAGATTAGGCAGATTAACTCCTCCAAAGGACTTCACTTGATTAATCGATCGATCTGCAGCTGTGCATCATTGAGCTGCTGATACTCAAATGCTCACTCACTGTTTTTAGGCTGCACAGACCGTTTGTCAGTCACTTTTTTATGGTGTGATCGGCGGCCATTTTGTGTCTTGTGCGGTGCTGCGACCAAGTGCATCCAAGCTGCGACCAAGTGCATTTAACCCTCAATGGTGTGGTTGTTTTTTGGCTGAAGCCTACATCAGGGTGAAGCTGTCACACCAAGTGCATTTAACCAGCAATAGTCTGTTCATTTTTTGGCCATATACTAAATCAGGGGCAAGCTGCGCCCGTCACCAAGTGCATTTAACCCTCAATGGTGTGGTTGTTTTTTGGCTAAAGCCTACATCAGGGTGAAGCTGTCACACCAAGTGCATTTAACCAGCAATAGTCTGTTCATTTTTTGGCCATATCCCAGTCTAATTCTGTCACTAAATCCATACCGGTCACCCAGCGCCTAAATACTAGGCCTCAAATTTATATCCCGCTAAATCTGTCCTAGTGCTGTAGCTGGGCGAGTTATTTAGTGTCCGTTCAAGCACATTTCTTGTTCTGGGTTGAAATACAATTCCCAATTTAGCAATTTCATAATTTAGTGGTTTCTGCTATATCAGAGCTATTTGAAATCTATCCCTAAAAGGGTATATAATATTCAAGGTGCACATTGGGTCATTCAGAATAACTTCACACACACCCGCTACTGTGTATTTCCAAGTCTAATTCTGTCACTAAACCCATACCTGTCACGCAGCGCCTAAATACTAGGCCTCAAATTTATATCCCGCTAAATCTGTCCTAGTGCTGTAGCTGGGCGAGTTATTTAGTGTCCGTTCAAGCACATTTCTTGTTCTGGGTTGAAATACAATTCCCAATTTAGCAATTTCATAATTTAGTGGTTTCTGCTATATCAGAGCTATTTGAAATCTATCCCTAAAAGGGTATATAATATTCAAGGTGCACATTGGGTCATTCAGAATAACTTCACACACACCCGCTACTGTGTATTTCCAAGTCTAATTCTGTCACTAAACCCATACCTGTCACCCAGCGCCTAAATACTAGGCCTCAAATTTATATCCCGCTAAATCTGTCCTAGTGCTGTAGCTGGGCGAGTTATTTAGTGTCCGTTCAAGCACATTTCTTGTTCTGGGTTGAAATACAATTCCCAATTTAGCAATTTCATAATTTAGTGGTTTCTGCTATATCAGAGCTATTTGAAATCTATCCCTAAAAGGGTATATAATATTCAAGGTGCACATTGGGTCATTCAGAATAACTTCACACACACCCGCTACTGTGTATTTCCAAGTCTAATTCTGTCACTAAACCCATACCTGTCACCCAGCGCCTAAATACTAGGCCTCAAATTTATATCCCGCTAAATCTGTCCTAGTGCTGTAGCTGGGCGAGTTATTTAGTGTCCGTTCAAGCACATTTCTTGTTCTGGGTTGAAATACAATTCCCAATTTAGCAATTTCATAATTTAGTGGTTTCTGCTATATCAGAGCTATTTGAAATCTATCCCTAAAAGGGTATATAATATTCAAGGTGCACATTGGGTCATTCAGAATAACTTCACACACACACGCTTCTGTGAATTTCCAAGTCTAATTCTGTCACTAAATCCATACCGGTCACCCAGCGCCTAAATACTAGGCCTCAAATTTATATCCCGCTGAATTTGAATACAATACATTGGGCCAAATAATATATTTGTTGTTGTGGTGAACCATAACAATGAGAAAAACATCTAGTAAGGGACGCGGACGTGGACATGGTCGTGGTGGTGTTAGTGGACCCTCTGGTGCTGGGAGAGGACGTGGCCGTTCTGCCACATCCACACGTCCTAGTGTACCAACTACCTCAGGTCCCAGTAGCCGCCAGAATTTACAGCGATATATGGTGGGGCCCAATGCCGTTCTAAGGATGGTAAGGCCTGAGCAGGTACAGGCATTAGTCAATTGGGTGGCCGACAGTGGATCCAGCACGTTCACATTATCTCCCACCCAGTCTTCTGCAGAAAGCGCACAGATGGCGCCTGAAAACCAACCCCATCAGTCTGTCACATCACCCCCATGCATACCAGGGAAACTGTCTCAGCCTCAAGTTATGCAGCAGTCTCTTATGCTGTTTGAAGACTCCGCTGGCAGGGTTTCCCAAGGGCATCCACCTAGCCCTTCCCCAGCGGTGAAAGACATAGAATGCACTGACGCACAACCACTTATGTTTCCTGATGATGAGGACATGGGAATACCACCTCAGCATGTCTCTGATGATGACGAAACACAGGTGCCAACTGCTGCGTCTTTCTGCAGTGTGCAGACTGAACAGGAGGTCAGGGATCAAGACTGGGTGGAAGACGATGCAGGGGACGATGAGGTCCTAGACCCCACATGGAATGAAGGTCGTGCCACTGACTTTCACAGTTCGGAGGAAGAGGCAGTGGTGAGACCGAGCCAACAGCGTAGCAAAAGAGGGAGCAGTGGGCAAAAGCAGAACACCCGCCGCCAAGAGACTCCGCCTGCTACTGACCGCCGCCATCTGGGACCGAGCACCCCAAAGGCAGCTTCAAGGAGTTCCCTGGCATGGCACTTCTTCAAACAATGTGCTGACGACAAGACCCGAGTGGTTTGCACGCTGTGCCATCAGAGCCTGAAGCGAGGCATTAACGTTCTGAACCTGAGCACAACCTGCATGACCAGGCACCTGCATGCAAAGCATGAACTGCAGTGGAGTAAACACCTTAAAACCAAGGAAGTCACTCAGGCTCCTCCTGCTACCTCTTCTGCTGCTGCCGCCTCGGCCTATTCTGCTGCTGCCGCCTCGGCCTCTTCCTCCGCCTCTGGAGGAACGTTGGCACCTGCCGCCCAGCAAACAGGGGATGTACCACCAACACCACCACCACCACCTCCGTCACCAAGCGTCTCAACCATGTCACACGCCAGCGTTCAGCTCTCCATCTCACAAACATTTGATAGAAAGCGTAAATTCCCACCTAGCCACCCTCGATCCCTGGCTCTGAATGCCAGCATTTCTAAACTACTGGCCTATGAAATGCTGTCATTTAGGCTGGTGGACACAGACAGCTTCAAACAGCTCATGTCGCTTGCTGTCCCACAGTATGTTGTTCCCAGCCGCCACTACTTCTCCAAGAGAGCCGTGCCTTCCCTGCACAACCAAGTATCCGATAAAATCAAGTGTGCACTGCGCAACGCCATCTGTGGCAAGGTCCACCTAACCACAGATACGTGGACCAGTAAGCACGGCCAGGGACGCTATATCTCCCTAACTGCACACTGGGTAAATGTAGTGGCAGCTGGGCCCCAGGCGGAGAGCTGTTTGGCGCACGTCCTTCCGCCGCCAAGGATCGCAGGGCAACATTCTTTGCCTCCTGTTGCCACCTCCTCCTTCTCGGCTTCCTCCTCCTCTTCTTCCACCTGCTCATCCAGTCAGCCACACACCTTCACCACCAACTTCAGCACAGCCCGGGGTAAACGTCAGCAGGCCATTCTGAAACTCATATGTTTGGGGGACAGGCCCCACACCGCACAGGAGTTGTGGCGGGGTATTGAACAACAGACCGACGAGTGGTTGCTGCCGGTGAGCCTCAAGCCCGGCCTGGTGGTGTGTGATAATGGGCGAAATCTCGTTGCAGCTCTGGGACTAGCCAATTTGACGCACATCCCTTGCTTGGCGCATGTGCTGAATTTGGTGGTGCAGAAGTTCATTCACAACTACCCCGACATGTCAGAGCTGCTGCATAAAGTGCGGGCCGTCTGTTCGCGCTTCCGGCGTTCACATCCTGCTGCTGCTCGCCTGTCTGCGCTACAGCGTAACTTCGGCCTTCCCGCTCACCGCCTCATATGCGACGTGCCCACCAGGTGGAACTCCACCTTGCACATGCTGGACAGACTGTGCGAGCAGCAGCAGGCCATAGTGGAGTTTCAGCTGCAGCACGCACGGGTCAGTCGCACTACAGAACAGCACCACTTCACCACCAATGACTGGGCCTCCATGCGAGACCTGTGTGCCCTGTTGCGCTGTTTCGAGTACTCCACCAACATGGCCAGTGGCGATGACACCGTTATCAGCGTTACAATACCACTTCTATGTCTCCTTGAGAAAACACTTAGGGCGATGATGGAAGAGGAGGTGGCCCAGGAGGAGGAGGAGGAGGAGGAGGAAGAGGGGTAATTTTTAGCACTTTCTGGCCAGTCTCTTCGAAGTGACTCAGAGGGAGGTTTTTGGCAACAGCAGAGGCCAGGTACAAATGTGGCCAGCCAGGGCCCACTACTGGAGGACGAGGAGGACGAGGATGAGGAGGAGGTGGAGGAGGATGAGGATGAAGCATGGTCACAGCGGGGTGGCACCCAACGCAGCTCGGGTCCATCACTGGTGCGTGGCTGGGGGGAAAGGCAGGACGATGACGATACGCCTCCCACAGAGGATAGCTTGTCCTTACCCCTGGGCAGCCTGGCACACATGAGCGACTACATGCTGCAGTGCCTGCGCAACGACAGCAGAGTTGCCCACATTTTAACCTGTGCGGACTACTGGGTTGCCACCCTGCTGGATCCACGCTACAAAGACAATGTGCCCACCTTACTTCCTGCACTGGAGCGTGATAGGAAGATGCGCGAGTACAAGCGCACGTTGGTAGACGCGCTACTGAGAGCATTCCCAAATGTCACAGGGGAACAAGTGGAAGCCCAAGGCCAAGGCAGAGGAGGAGCAAGAGGTCGCCAAGGCAGCTGTGTCACGGCCAGCTCCTCTGAGGGCAGGGTTAGCATGGCAGAGATGTGGAAAACTTTTGTCAACACGCCACAGCTAACTGCACCACCACCTGATACGCAACGTGTTAGCAGGAGGCAACATTTCACTAACATGGTGGAACAGTACGTGTGCACACCCCTCCACGTACTGACTGATGGTTCGGCCCCATTCAACTTCTGGGTCTCTAAATTGTCCACGTGGCCAGAGCTAGCCTTTTATGCCTTGGAGGTGCTGGCCTGCCCGGCAGCCAGCGTTTTGTCTGAACGTGTATTCAGCACGGCAGGGGGCGTCATTACAGACAAACGCAGCCGCCTGTCTACAGCCAATGTGGACAAGCTGACGTTCATAAAAATGAACCAGGCATGGATCCCACAGGACCTGTCCGTCCCTTGTCCAGATTAGACATTAACTACCTCCCCATAACCATATATTATTGGACTCCAGGGCACTTCCTCATTCAATCCTATTTTTATTTTCATTTTACCATTATATTGCGAGGCTACCCAAAGTTGAATGAACCTCTCCTCTGCCTGTGTGCTAGGCCTAAATATATGCCAATGGACTGTTGCAGTGGTGGCTGACGTGAAGCCTCATTCTCTGCTATGACATGCAGACTGATTCTCTGCTGTCATGAAGCCAGATTGTCTGTTACGGGACCTCTCTGCTCTGCCTGTGTGCTAGGCCTAAATATATGCCAATGGACTGTTGCAGTGGTGGGTGACGTGAAGCCTCATTCTCTGCTATGACATGCAGACTGATTCTCTGCTGACATGAAGCCAGATTGTCTGTTACGGGACCTCTCTGCTCTGCCTGTGTGCTAGGCCTAAATATATGCCAATGGACTGTTGCAGTGGTGGGTGACGTGAAGCCTGATTCTCTGCTATGATATGAAGACTGATTCTCTGCTGACATGAAGCCAGATTGTCTGTTACGGGACCTTTCTCCTCTGCCTGGGTTCTGGGCCTAAATTTATGAAAATTGACTGTTGCAGTGGTGGGTGACGTGAAGCCTGATTCTCTGCTATGATATGAAGATTGATTCTCTGCTGACATGAAGCCAGATTGTCTGTTACGGGACCTTTCTCCTCTGCCTGGGTTCTGGGCCTAAATTTATGAAAATTGACTCTTACAGTGGTGGGTGACGTGAAGCCTGATTCTCTGCTATGATATGAAGACTGATTCTCTGCTGACATGAAGCCAGATTCTCTGTTACGGGACCTCTCTCCTCTGCCTGGGTGCTGGGCCTAAATTTATGACAATGGACTGTTGCAGTGGTGGCTGACGTGAAGCCTGATTCTCTGCTATGACATGCAGACTGATTCTCTGCTGTCATGAAGCCAGATTGTCTGTTACGGGACCTCTCTGCTCTGCCTGTGTGCTAGGCCTAAATATATGCCAATGGACTGTTGCAGTGGTGGGTGACGTGAAGCCTGATTCTCTGCTATGATATGAAGACTGATTCTCTGCTGACATGAAGCCAGATTGTCTGTTACGGGACCTTTCTCCTCTGCCTGGGTTCTGGGCCTAAATTTATGAAAATTGACTGTTGCAGTGGTGGGTGACGTGAAGCCTGATTCTCTGCTATGATATGAAGATTGATTCTCTGCTGACATGAAGCCAGATTGTCTGTTACGGGACCTTTCTCCTCTGCCTGGGTTCTGGGCCTAAATTTATGAAAATTGACTCTTACAGTGGTGGGTGACGTGAAGCCTGATTCTCTGCTATGATATGAAGACTGATTCTCTGCTGACATGAAGCCAGATTCTCTGTTACGGGACCTCTCTCCTCTGCCTGGGTGCTGGGCCTAAATTTATGACAATGGACTGTTGCAGTGGTGGCTGACGTGAAGCCTGATTCTCTGCTATGACATGCAGACTGATTCTCTGCTGACATGAAGCCAGATTCTCTGTTACGGGACCTCTCTCCTCTGCCTGTGTGTGTGCTGGGCCTAAATATAAGGCAATGGACTGTTGCAGTGGTGGCTGACGTGAAGCCTCATTCTCTGCTATGACATGCAGACTAATTCTCTGCTGACATGAAGACAGATTCTCTGTTACGGGACCTCCCTCCTCTGCCTGGGTGCTGGGCCTAAATATATGCCAATGGACTGTTGCAGTGGTGGCTGACGTGAAGCCTCATTCTCTGCTATGACATGCAGACTGATTCTCTGCTGACATGAAGCCAGATTCTCTGTTACGGGACCTCTCTCCTCTGCCTGTGTGTGTGCTGGGCCTAAATATATGCCAATGGACTGTTGCAGTGGTGGCTGACGTGAAGCCTCATTCTCTGCTATGACATGCAGACTAATTCTCTGCTGACATGAAGACAGATTCTCTGTTACGGGACCTCCCTCCTCTGCCTGGGTGCTGGGCCTAAATATATGCCAATGGACTGTTGCAGTGGTGGCTGACGTGAAGCCTCATTCTCTGCTATGACATGCAGACTAATTCTCTGCTGACATGAAGACAGATTCTCTGTTACGGGACCTCCCTCCTCTGCCTGGGTGCTGGGCCTAAATATATGCCAATGGACTGTTGCAGTGGTGGCTGACGTGAAGCCTCATTCTCTGCTATGACATGCAGACTGATTCTCTGCTGACATGAAGCCAGATTCTCTGTTACGGGACCTCTCTCCTCTGCCTGTGTGTGTGCTGGGCCTAAATATATGCCAATGGACTGTTGCAGTGGTGGCTGACGTGAAGCCTCATTCTCTGCTATGACATGCAGACTAATTCTCTGCTGACATGAAGCCAGATTCTCTGTTACGGGACCTCTCTCCTCTGCCTGTGTGTGTGCTGGGCCTAAATATATGCCAATGGACTGTTGCAGTGGTGGCTGACGTGAAGCCTCATTCTCTGCTATGACATGCAGACTAATTCTCTGCTGACATGAAGACAGATTCTCTGTTACGGGACCTCCCTCCTCTGCCTGGGTGCTGGGCCTAAATATATGCCAATGGACTGTTGCAGTGGTGGCTGACGTGAAGCCTCATTCTCTGCTATGACATGCAGACTGATTCTCTGCTGACATGAAGCCAGATTGTCTGTTACGGGACCTCTCTCCTCTGCCTGGGTGCTGGGTAGTGTTGAGCGCGAATATTCGAAAAGCAAATTTTTTTCGCGAATATCGCAACTTCGCGATTTCGCGAATATTTCGAATATAGTGCTATATATTCGTAAAAACGAATATTCGTTTTTTGTTTCCCCCCCCCCCCCCCACAAAATTACAGTACACATATAATTGATTGTTTCCCAAAGGTCCAACAGCTCAGATCTTACTCACATTGCCTAGAAAGTGATTGAGGCGCGAATCTTCGTAAGGCGATTTTATTAGCGCACATGCGAATATCGGCACGTCCCAGAACAGAGGCAAAGGGCTTTGCATTCATACATTAGTGAATTGAGTTGCGAATCTTCGTAAGGCGATTTTATTAGCGCACATGCGAATATCTACACTTGTCCCAGAACAGAGGCAAAGGGCTTTGCATTCATACATTAGTGATTGAATTGAGCTGCGAATCTTCGTAAGGCGATTTTATTAACGCAAATGCAAATATCTACACTTGTCCCCAGAACAGAGAGGCAAAGGCCTGTGCATTCATATAGTATAGCACCATATTCGCGAATACGTAGAACTTCGTAAAATTCGATTTACGAATATTCGTATTTTTTATTTTACTTTCCACCTTACAGATTACATTGATCTGTACTCTGTCAACTACTGTCATCACCCCCCACTGTATCTCGATTGATTCCCAAAAGTCTCACATTCCCTAGAAAGTGATTGAGGTGCGAATCTTCGTAAGGCGATTTTATTAGCGCACATGCGAATATCTACACTTGTCCCAGAACAGAGGCAAAGGGCATTGCATTCATACATTAGTGATTGAATTGAGTTGCGAATCTTCGTAAGGCGATTTCATTAGCGCACATGTGAATTTTGCATAGCATATGTATTATGCGATGCGAAAATTCGAATTATCGCATATGCGAAATAATAACGAATTTGAATAATCGCGAATATTTTACGAATATTCTTTCGAATATTCACAAAATTTCGCGAATTCGAATATGGGACATGCCGCTCAACACTAGTGCTGGGCCTAAATTTATGACAATGGACTGTTGCAGTGGTGGGTGACGTGAAGCCTGATTCTCTGCTATGACATGCAGACTGATTCTCTGCTGACATGAAGCCAGATTCTCTGTTACGGGACCTCTCTCCTCTGCCTGTGTGTGTGCTGGGCCTAAATATATGCTAATGGACTGTTGCAGTGGTGGCTGACGTGAAGCCTCATTCTCTGCTATGACATGCAGACTGATTCTCTGCTGACATGAAGCCAGATTCTCTGTTACGGGACCTCTCTCCTCTGCCTGTGTGTGTGCTGGGCCTAAATATATGCCAATGGACTGTTGCAGTGGTGGCTGACGTGAAGCCTCATTCTCTGCTATGACATGCAGACTAATTCTCTGCTGACATGAAGACAGATTCTCTGTTACGGGACCTCCCTCCTCTGCCTGGGTGCTGGGCCTAAATATATGCCAATGGACTGTTGCAGTGGTGGCTGACGTGAAGCCTCATTCTCTGCTATGACATGCAGACTAATTCTCTGCTGACATGAAGACAGATTCTCTGTTACGGGACCTCTCTCCTCTGCCTGGGTGCCGGGGCCTAAATATCTGAGAATGGACTGTTCCAGTGGTGGGTGACGGGAAGCCAGATTCTCTGCTATGGAACCTCTCTCCAATTGATTTTGGTTAATTTTTATTTATTTAATTTTTATTTTAATTCATTTCCCTATCCACATTTGTTTGCAGGGGATTTACCTACATGTTGCTGCCTTTTGCAGCCCTCTAGCTCTTTCCTGGGCTGTTTTACAGCCTTTTTAGTGCCGAAAAGTTCGGGTCCCCATTGACTTCAATGGGGTTCGGGTTCGGGACGAAGTTCGGATCGGGTTCGGATCCCGAACCCGAACATTTCCGGGATGTTCGGCCGAACTTCTCGAACCCGAACATCCAGGTGTTCGCTCAACTCTAATATGCACCTCTATTCCTATATTATGGTCGTGGATACGGATACTGGAGCTATCACAGTGAACCCAGGAAACCTGAACGTATCATATACTAAGTAGGCCTGGATTGTGCCCATAGCCGTGAAACGTGGGTAGCCTATAAGGGGCCAAAAAGCAAGGCAAAAGGTAGATTTTGTATTTATTGAAGGGTACATGGATTACAATGCCAGTTAGCGGAAAACGTCTGATAATTCCTGATGCGGATTGGGAATGTACCTGGTGAAGCAAGATGACTCCCAACGTCCTATCTTCTGAATTATATGACTGGGAACGTTATGCTTGGAGGCAGCGGAAGCCGCCCCGAAACGAGTGTAATGGTTTTGGGATCTACATCTAGGCCGGTGACTAGAAGGCGAATGTGTGAAATGAATTGCGCGGTCGTGAGGGGCTTGGATTTGAAGGGTAGCAGCGGACTGTCTGGGGAGGAATGACCTAAGGAGCTGATTAATTGGTTGAACACCTGGATGGGGCACCATTTGTTGAAGGACCCGAAGTACCCTTGACTGGGACTGGGGGCCCTGATTGCGACGTTTTGGTGGAAGGTAATAGCAGGATGAAATGGTCGTGACTCCAAGTTAACTGGCTCTTGGTCAGACCCTTGGATTTTGGGGAGAAACCTGTGAATTCACTGCAAAAACCCATAGAAACCTAAATACATGGCTGCTTTAATGACGGTGCTGGGATGGTGTCCGAAAGGGTTGCTGTCTAGGAAATTAGAAAGCTTACTGAACAGATCCCCTGAGACTGGTTGCCTGGTGGGAGTGCATGGCAGACTGTTTTTTTTTTATTCCCCTAAGGACAGCCCTGATGGTGGGGGACGCGAATATCGCCTTACTACCGGGATGCTTGAGGGTCGAATAGTATTGCACCCCTGCCATGTACAATCTGATGGAATTGTATCCAAGTTTGAGGTGATGGTGGCAAGTTAGGCTATCAAATAGGTGGTTCTATCTGTGCAGCTCCTAGGATGGAGACGTGAAAATTTTTTAAAGCTGTTCCAACCGGTTTTATAGTTTCTAGCTGTGTTGGGTGATAGTGATTTTTGTATGAGGGATTTGGCGGATGAAATGATTTGCGCTAGTCCATGCGTAGATTGTCCGAAGGGGACAATCCTGCTGGTTCCACCTCTGGCATGACCTGGAAAAAAACGGTTGAAATTAAAGCGTGACAGTGCGTCAGTCGCAGAGTTCTGGTAACCCTGGATGTGTCTGCATGAAATTTGAAAGTTATACTGTAGGGAGAACCAAACTAATTTGCAGACGAAAGGCATGATGTGGCAGGATTTGGACCTATCTTTGGTAATGATATCCACTACCGACTGATTGTCCGTAATGAACGTCACCAGGGACAATCTGCCTGCCCCAAACTTTTGCGGCCGCTACGATTGGGTAGATCTCTAGGAGGGAGGAGGATCTGAGGTACTCGCTGAGCGAAGAAATCTCGGGGGCCAGTGGCCCACGAACAACTGGGTGTTGAAGATGGCCGCGAAACCCCCGGAGGCAGCGTCGTCGGAAAAAATTGTGGGAGAAGAGGGACACCATTGAGGGACGAATAGGGAGATCCCATTCCAGTGGGTCAGGAAGGAATTCCACATGGCTAGATCCGCCATCGCGTGTGCGTCCAGGATTATCGGGGAGTCCTGCTCTGCGGCAGTTGGTAGCAGATGCAGGAGTCTGGACAAGAAGGCCTTGCCCTGGGGCATGATCCTGGCGGCGAAGTTCAGCATGCCTAGCAGGGATTGTAAGTCCTGCTTTGAGACGACCCTGCAACCCACAAATCTGGAAATGACCTCGTTGATCTTTGACAGCTTGTCCTCAGGCAACCTTGCTTCCTTCTTGCGGGTATCTAAGACAATGCAGAGAAAAGTGATGGTGGTTGAGGGTCCTTCAATCTTGGTAGGGGCGACAGGGATGTTGAGATTGGCAAAAACCTGGAGTAGGCTATCAAGTTTGCAGGGCAGAACGTCTGGTTGCTCTATTAAGAGAAAGTCATCCAAGTAGTGGATGACCATGGGGCACCCGCAATGGTTGACCAGGACCCAGTGGAGGGCCTGGACGAACTGGTCGAACAACCACAGACTATTTTTGGAGCCGAAGGTGAGGCGATTGGCGAAGTAGTACAAGTCGTCCCATTTAATGCCGTAGAATTTCCAGAGTTGTGGGTTGATGGGCAGCAGCTTGAAAGCGTCCGCCAGGTCAGCCTTGGACAGCCAAGCCCCTTGGCCTGCCAGAAGGATGAGAGCGATGGCTTCACTGAGAGAAGAGTACTTCATCAAGAACTCCTCAGACGGAACCAGGGAGTTGAGGCTGGGAATGTGGGAACCATGAGGAGCTGAGAGGTCGCAAATAAATCTTTTTTTATTGGAAAAATTTTGGGTAACGATGCCGATAGGGTTTATCCTACAGTAGTCAAACGGGACGCTGGAGAAAGGGCCGAAGAGAAAAACCCTTCTCCAGTTCCGCCTGGACCACAGGACCCACCGAAGCGGCATCAGAAATGGCGGACCTGAGGTTGGGGCCTTCCCAAGATGATTGAGGAAGGGCGACGAGACCAGTGTGGAATCTTTCCTTGAAACCGTCAATGAGGAAGCGAACCTGGTGGGGATTGTGATGGTCACGGAGAAGTGCGGCTAGTAGGTCTACGTTGACCACGCCTAGTCACTTGTTCCTAGCAGATCTATGGTGGGCCCTGAAACAAGTGGAGCAGATGTGGAGTGCTCTGCACTGGTTGTAGTTGCAGGTTGCAAAATTGTAGTTGTTGCATACCTGACTGTTTCCTAGGAAGACTTTGGGTCGACCCAGCTTGTCGGTGCCCGAGTTGTTTCTAGGCTGGGCCCCCGAGGAGCCTTCCGCAGACCTGGGCAGGGACGATGGAAGGCTGGGTTTTGAGCACCAGTCTGAGGCATGCAGAATGGACTGGCATGACGCGCAAGCGAGGGCTTTGAGACCGGCGAAATGTCGGCAAAACAGCTCCATGTCCAGGGATGCCCAATTGGTGACCCGTTGGAACTGGGCGAGGGCCGCGGCGGCTTTGGCCGAGAAGGAGCAGTTGTAATCGCAAAACGCTGTACAAGTACAAATCCAACTCCTCACGCCTTTCGGGGAAGGCGGAGCAGATTATGTCCCTAAATAGGCTGAAAGCCAGGACGAATTCTGGGATAGACAGTTTCCTCTTCAATCGGGCATCCCTGGACCTGAGAACTATCAACACATTCTCGCAGGCTATGGTCCTATTCTTAACCGTGTCGTGGGTGGCAATGAGGATGGTGGCTATATTGACGTCCTTCCCTTCCAAGATGTCTCGTTTGAGGGTGTCAGTGACGAAATGGGACGGGGCTACCTCGGACAAGGCGGGAACCCCTACCTGAGGATGTGGATTGGGACGTGTAAGCGACCGGGAGAGGAGGGGCGGGAATGCTGGGAGAAGGGTCTTTGGACTCTACTGCCGACAGCCTGGTCTGAATGTCCGATACGGAGGTGGCTAGGGTGTTGATGGTGGCGTGCAGCTGGGTCAGTGACAACTGGATAGTTGACATTGTCACCTGGTCTTCCGAGTGGGACGAATCGGACACCAGGAGTCGATAAAGCTCCGCCATCCTCGCCGAAGCTGGGTAACGAATCCCTTTTTTGGCGAGTTTGGCTATAATCTTGGGGATCGTCCAGCTCCGGAGTGACCCCACGCTGGCATGGCTGGAAGCCAGGGAATCCGGATGGGATGCTGAGTCGTCTGATTCGGAACAATGTGACATGTTGGGAAACTGAAAGAGAGGATAAAGTTTATAAAAGTTTTATTTTTTATTTCGAGACGTAGTCTCTGAAACGTTAGTGTCCCGACGCCCGGAGGCGCGTATGTTTTCTGCCCCGGTTGGACGCTTAGAGCGGCCTGAATAAAACGTGACGATGCTTGTACCCAGATAAATATAGATATAGAGGTGATCGGTACCTTCACAATCCACCTGTTCTACCGAGGCCTCAGGTCCTGATGATTCGTGGTGGTGTAGACAAAATCGGGTCTTTGACTGAGATAGAAGTAAAAGTTTTAGCAAAGGGCCAATGGGCAGCGAACAAGATTGTGAATGTAATAACCTGAAGCCTGGGTAGGCTGCCGGTCAATCATGGATGAGGGACCGGAATGAGCTGCCTGACGTGGCAGGTGAGAAACCACTGGTGACTGGGGTGTGACTAGAATATTAAAAACAGGGCGTGCGTGGAGTGGCCTGATGGAAGATGAGGATGAAATACATGGATGGAACGAGCCGAGATGTGGCTAGAGACAAAAAGGAGGGGGACGTGAGAAGACGAGACATGGCCTGAATAACGCAAACAGGCGTGAGACGTAAATGACAGATGTGGCCTGAATAACGAAAACAGGCGTGAGACGTAAATGACGGACGTGGCCTGAATAACGAAAACAGGCGTGAAACGTAAATGACAGACGAGGCCTGAATAACGAAAACAGGCGAAAGACGTGACTGGCGGTTGTGGTTACATGACGAAACAGGCGTGATACATGACGGTAGGACGTAAGACATAGAAAACAGATGAGGGTGGGGATTTTTTAATTTTTTTTGTAAACGTTAACCGGCAAGGAGCGTGAACAGACGTAGCCTTATTGATGAAAACAAGCGAGACGTAAATGACAGACGCGGCCTGAACAACGGAAAACAGACGTGAGACGTCAATGACAGGCGTGGCCTGAATAACGAAAACAGGCGTGAGACGTAAAGACGGCCGTGGCCTGAATGACGAAAACAGGCGTGAGACGTGAAGACAGACGTGGCCTGATTAACGAAAACCAGGACTGGGACGTGAAAGACACGGAGACGTAAAACAGACGTGAATCGTGGAATGTGACAGTGGCCTGGCAACGTAGACGACGTGGCTGGCTAAAACAAATGGAGAGACGACTGACAAACGAATGATGTGACATTGAAACAGGCGTAGACGTGGACGAGCGGACGTATCCAGACTATCGTACCCAGAGCGCGCAGTAAGAGTAAAGCAAAAATACCAACCTGCTAATGAAGATTTTGACTGAACAAAAAAAGTGTCAGGTAAATTTCGTGAAAAACGGGTGGCGTACAACGGCTCTGTCAGAAGGAACCGGAAAGTTAGCTCTGTAACGTAAAACGGGGGACATTGCGGTGTTTATATACTGATGAGAAGAATAGAGCCAATTTTTTATTTTATTTTTTACATGTGGCGGGTTTATTGGTTTAGTATATATTATTTTTTTTTTAAACACGTGTTTATTTATTTATATTTTGTAACAACAATTTTTTTTTTTTTTTTTTTACTGTAAGGAATGATGGCTCAGTGACTTCCTCCTGCATGCCTGCCATGGAGTATGCGCAGAGAGGTGCCGCCTGGTTTGAGGCAGGTGCCGGAGGAAAGGGGCGTACACGAGGAGGAGCCGGCCCCGCCCCCCCGCCTCCGGGATTGCAAGGACGCCAAAAGATGGTGGAGGGGCCGACAACGCCGTCTGCCAGGCTGGGCAGCCCCTGGAGCGCATCAGGCGAGGTAAGGATGGAAAATGGAGAGGGGCGCCGTACTGGGGAAGGACTTGGGAAGTTTATGCGGGAGGCGCTGGGTGAATGAGGGCGGATGGTAGGCGGGACGCGGCGGCTGGTGCCAGATCACCCTCGTCTTGGCAACAGTGGAGCAGCCGTGGCAACCGGGAGGGGGCTGGGAACGGGGCATAGCAGGTGAAACGGCGAGCCTGGCCGGCGGGTGCTGTGGCCGGAGGTAGGTGAAGCTGCCGGAAATGTTTGTGAGAACGTGGGGAAACATGATTCACCTACAGGATCAGGCGCGATGGCGAGGAAGCGGCGTGGGGGAAGCCGTGCATACTTACCTGGCCGGAGCCTTGTTCATGTGGGACTGGCAAAACTAAGTGGGTTGCACGAGAGTAACGCCAGCGTTGGATGACCGTGAGAGGGGGGCTTATAAAGCCTACGCCCCTCCCACAATCACAGGCTGCAACAGCCTTGACAATAAACAGAAAATTTGTCCATCCCCACAATTGGTGCAAATTTCAAACCCTTCTTTAACAATTGAATTTGGGAATCTGTTAAATTTGTTTTGCTTAAATTAACAACTACATCTTCATTCAGTAACGTGTTCGGTGTCTTCTGTGAAATTCTTCCTTGTCCCCCTCTACGTGTCCTTTTGTATGGTCGTTCCAGTAAGATATTTTGTGATGCTGATTCCTCTGATGGGTTCCCCTCCAGTGGTGTTGTGTGTCTTGTGTGTGTGTGTGGACCCGAATGTCCATATTGGTGATATATTTCTCATGTACCTCTGTTCTTGATGTCAGTGTCTTAAATTGTACCTGTGTGTTGGTGATGGTGTCTTCTGGTGTCTTTTCTCTGTTGATTGTGGTTGAGTCTACCAATCTCTTATCCGATGATGTGGTGGTGTCCTGTCTAAAAAATGTGGATTAATAAGTGGTTCAAAACGGTTTGTGACTGTAATATCGTATTGTGTTTTTGCTTTATACGATTTTTATTCTTCTCAGTTTCTTTACCATTTGTTGTCTCCATTTGTTGTCTCTATTTTTATTATGCATATCTGTTTGATGATTATACATCAGTTTTTTTGTTTTTTTTTATTAATAATTTCCTGCTCCAGTTTGTTCAAACCTTTACATATATGATGTTGCCATTCATTAAACTCATCTATTGTTTCTTTAATCTAACTAATTTGATTAATGGTCTCTTCCAGGTTTTGGGTTCTCCTTTTAAAAATCATCTGCACCAACACTATTGACTGCTCAAAAAAGTACTCCACTCTCTGTCAAAGTCCTCATTTACAAGGTCTTGTACTGGATTTTTCTCCAGCATTAGACCCTTAGGTATCATTCCCATCTCCAGGTATTGATTCAATAATTTTATTTCTCATTTTTGTCTAAGTTGTTTGTGTAACAGGTTCTCCAAATCTCTGAATATATCAACCATTGATCTAGATACACTCGACATATTAGACCCATCTATTTAATCAAATTTATACATTTCCACCTTTTTACATTTATGCTCAATACAGTTCCAGATGTCCATAGTACCGAAAATGAGGAGCAGTGCCAAAAGGAGGTTGAAAATTGCAATAATTTCTCTATATATGGCGGCTCACCCTTATTGGTCTACAGAAATAGGTGCACTGTATGTAGACTGCCCCCCAGTCTATAATCAAAACAGAAGTAAATATAGGATAATACAGGCACTCTCTTATCCAAGAACGTATCAAGGAAATTGCAAAAGAATAGAGGATTTTATTCTATCCACAAGTAGGTGACATCATACATATTAGTCAATAAAACCCGTTAAAATTGGTGGTCATGCACATGGGGGTGCAATTCTTCACCCGGCCCGGAGACACTAGATGATGTAGTCCAGAGCAAGTGAAGGCAAACACCACCTTTCATCAGCGATGTGCCCAGCTCCTCCTATGCAGTCATCAGCGATGTGCCCAGCTCCTCCTATGCAGTCATCAGCGCCGCCTGTTCAGGTCATCGGGAGGTTGAGCGAAGTGCCGGCGCATGCGCACTTCGCTCAATGAAGCTGAATGTAGAAGTCCGCACGGGCGCATCAGGCACAGGCCTGTGCGCACGCGCGGGATCTTAGAGAAGAAGGAGGGGGGAGTGAGGGAGAGCCAGAGGCATTGAAAAGGATTCTAAGGCGGCGCTGATGACTGCATAGGAGGAGCTGGGCACATCGCTGATGAAAGCAAAGGAGGAGCTGGGCACGAACGGCGGCGGCGGGCGGCATCTTGGAGACATGAGCGTCCTCCTGGGCACCTTAATCTGATGAATGACATGTTAGATAAAACGTTTTTTACGCTAAATGAGCCTACAGATTTAGCTTATAAGACCACATTAGGAATCACAAGGGCACCATGAACATAACCATATTTTTGAATGTGGGGGTCAAAAACTGGTGACAGAATCCCTTTAAGTCAAATTCTTTCTGTAGCCGCCGGTCATCCTAGGCAGCTCGGTCAGGGGTCTTTTGAAGCTGCTAATAGTACCAAACGCATTTCGGAGCAACAAGCTCCTTCCTCAGTGGCTCCTATTCTCACTCCCAACTTCCAGCTTTTTATACCCAAAATATGGGTGGACCAACTTGTTCCATAAGTTTCACAGAACACTGGGATGGATTCCTGGATGGGTATATATGCTTAGCAAAAAGAATAGCATAAGTCCATATAATATACAGATTGCCTCATTGAATATAGTCTTATTGAGCAATACCCATTTAAGGTCATAAGTATACAGGCAAGAAGACGCATCAGATCACGGAAAAAATGCATCAGATCATGGAAAAACGCATATGCGTTTCTGGTGCGATTTAGATGCGATTTCAATGTATTATTCATAATAGCCATATATCTATCACTGTATGTCTTTCAAAGAGGGTATATATGTTATTCCCCCATAAATATCATATCAATTCTATACTAGTACAATCAATAGTACTGCATACTTTATTATTCTGGAGAAATAAATTAACTTAAAGGGAACCTGTCACCGGGATTTTGGGTATAGAGCTGAGGACATGAGAGGAGTCAGGGACAGGACTCATCTCAGGTCAATTTGCACATGTATCAAATCGTTTTTTTTGCACAATAAAAGCACACAGAGCTATGGGGACTGAGTATTGCGAGCGGATGTGCTAGCGGCGATCAGGCAACCCATGTCCTCAGCTCTATACCCCAAATCCCGGTGACAGGTTCCCTTTAAAGGGTTTCTGTCACCAGATTTAACCCTATTAAGCGATGTGCTAATGTCAGCTAAACCTAACTAGCCTATTCCTACTTGTATCAGTGCCCCCCGTTAAGCCAGAAATCTAACTTTTATAATATGCTAATTAGTCTCTAGGAGTAGAGGAGATGTTGTCCATGTGGTCACCGCTTTGCCACCAACCCAAGTTGGTGTAGAGAGGCTGTTCTCTAGCCTTAAAATAATTTGATTAGATTTGAGGTCATCTATGAAGGAGAATCTGATGGAGCCAATACTACAATACATCTATATTGTAATGCTTGGCTGTAAGTGTATTACACAGTGTAATAGACTTCAGCCTGCTTTCCTGTGAGACCTAGGGGGCTGGATCTCACAGGCTAACAAGTAAGGCAGCCACGATGCCTAAGGAAAGCATCGGGCTGCCATCCCAGCCATCGGGTCCTTGTCACTGCAGCGCAGGTACCCGATGGACACCCGGGACCCGTCGGTATACCACACATGCCCTGTTCAGCGCTGACCTCGGCAGTACAAGGGTAAATGCGGCAGCATCAGTGTTTTCACTGATGCCAGCGCATACAGCAGGGGTCCTATCAGTGGCTGCCGGACCCCTGTAGCTGATCGGGCGGGCGCAGCTCCTGCTCCCACCCGATCAGCGCGCTGTAGCTGTACGTTGCTAGGATTTCAGATACACTTCCCAGCGCCATATACAGTAACAAGAAAAAGTATGTGAACCATTTGGAATGATATGGATTTCTGCACAAATTGGTCATAAAATGTGATCTGATCTTCATCTAAGTCACAACAATAGACAATCATAGTCTGCTTAAACTAATAACACACAAAGAATTAAATGTTACCATGTTTTTATTGAACACACCATGTAAACATTCACAGTGCAGGTGAAAAAAGTATGTGAACCCCTAGACTAATGACATCTCCAAGAGCTATTTGGAGTGAGGTGTCAGCCAACTGGAGTCCAATCAATGAGATGAGATTGGAGGTGTTGGTTACAGCTGCCCTGCCCTATAAAAAACACACACCAGTTCTGGGTTTGCTTTTCACAAGAAGCATTGCCTGATGTGAATGATGCCTCGCACAAAAGAGCTCTCACAAGACCTATGATTAGGAATTGTTGACTTGCATAAAGCTGGAAAGGGTTATAAAAGTATCTCCAAAAGCCTTGCTGTTCATCAGTCCACGGTGATGTCGCCGTTTGCTCCTTTGTCTCGTTCTCACAACCGAAAACGACCGCCAGAAGTACAATCGTGAAATCCCTGGTGTAGTGTGCGTCGATGTGTGCGCAATTCCTCCAAAATAACATCACAGAGACGTTCTCAAGTAGGTTCCAATAATGTGCCTCCCTCCCAGCAGCTAGGCGTGGTTTATTTATACCAGAAGATGGAAGGCGGTCTTACAATCATGACCAATGAGGAGACAGGTTATGGTATGAAGTGATTGGCTGGAAGGCGGTCTTACAATCATGACCAATGAGGAGACAGGTTATGGTATGAAGTGATTGGCTGGAAGGCGGTCTTACAATCATGACCAATGAGGAGACAGGTTATCGTATGAAGTGATTGGCTGGAAGGCGGTCTTACAATCATGACCAATGAGGAGACAGGTTATGGTATGAAGTGATTGGCTGGAAGGCGGTCTTACAATCATGACCAATGAGGAGACAGGTTATGGTATGAAGTGATTGGCTGGAAGGCGGTCTTACAATCATGACCAATGAGGAGACAGGTTATGGTATGAAGTGATTGGCTGGCAAAGATGTGAATGATCGCGCGAACTTATGTTCGCGCGTTCACACACACATTCGCGCCCTTTCCGTTGCCGTGCTTATCCTCGTGGATGAAGAAACCCCCCCTCGACGGTCCCCATTCCTCCCTCCTCAGCCGGCGCCATGACACTGGTATCCTGCAGTAATACCAGGCCGGGCACAAATCAGCTACAGGTCGGGACGACCAGACCATCGTGCGAAAGTCTCTGCGCAGATGCGAACGCGAATGCGAACGAATCTGCGCTACTCCATAGGATAGATGGCGACCATACGGCGAACAATTATTTTTCCACAACAACGGTAAGACAAATTGTCTATAAATGGAGAAAGTTCAGCACTGCTGCTACTCTCCCTAGGAGTGGCCGTCCTGTAAAGATGACTGCAAGAGCACAGTGCAGACTGCTCAATGAGGTGAAGAAGAATCCTAGAGTGTCAGCTAAAGACTTACAAAAGTTTCTGGCATATGTTAACAACCCTGTTAGCGAATCTACGATACGTAAAATACTAAACAAGAATGGATTTCATGGGAGGATACCACAGAGGAAGCTACTGCTGTCCAAAAAAACATTGCTGCACGTTTACAGTTTGCACAAGAGAACCTGGATGTTCCACAGCAGTACTGGCAAAATATTCTGTGGACAGACGAAACAAAGTTGAGTTGTTTGGAAGAAACACGCAACACTATGTGTGGAGAAAAAGAGGCACAGCACACCAACATCAAAACCTCATCCCAACTGTGAAGTATGGTGGTAGGGGCATCATGGTTTGGGGCTGCTTTGCTGCGTCAGGGCCTGGACGGATTGCTATCATCGAATGAAAAATGAATTCCCAAGTTTAACTTAAGGCCATCTGTCCACCAGCTGAAGCTCAACAGAAGATGGGTGTTGCAAAAGGACAACGACCCAAAGCATAGAAGTAAATCAACAACAGAATGGCTTGAACAGAAGAAAATACGCCTTCTGGAGTGGCCCAGTCAGAGTCCTGACCTTAACCCGATTGAGATGCTGTGGCATGACCTCAAGAAAGCGATTCACACCAGACATCCCAAGAATATTGCTGAACTGAAACTTCTGTAAAGAGGAATGGCCAAGAATTACTCCTGACCGTTGTGCACGTCTGATCTGCAACTACAGCATACGTTTGGTTGAAGTTATTGCTGCCAAAGGAGGTTCAACCAGGTATTAAATCCAAGGGTTCACATACTTTTTCCACCTGCACTGTGAATGTTTACATGGTGTGTTCAATAAAAACATGGCAACATTTAATTATTTGTGTGTTATTAGTTTAGGCAGACTATGATTGTCTATTGTTGTGACTTAGATGAAGATCAGATCACATTTTATGACCAATTTGTGCAGAAATCCATATCATTCCAAAGGGTTCACATACTTTTTCTTGCAACTGTATATATGGTGCTGGTACCCTATGGGTTAAAAACTCTCACTTCCCCTGGTCAGAGGTAATGGAGTTTGGAAACTCCGGCCATTTCCCAGGAGAATTAGGAAATTATTCATGAGTAGGGATGAGCGAACCCGAACTGTTCGGTTCGTACCGAATTTTGGGGTGTTCGTGACACGGACCCGAACATTTACGTAAAAGTCCGGGTTCGGGGTTCGGCGCTTTCTTGGCGCT
Source organism: Bufo gargarizans (assembly GCF_014858855.1). Classification (NCBI taxonomy): domain Eukaryota; kingdom Metazoa; phylum Chordata; class Amphibia; order Anura; family Bufonidae; genus Bufo; species Bufo gargarizans. The sequence goes on along the minus strand of NC_058081.1, from coordinate 684,919,938 downwards.
TTTTGAAAGGCTGAAAAGCAGCCAATCAACAAGTGTCATACTACTTGCCCCAAGAGGCCATCACAGCCATGCCTACTATTAGCATGGCTGTGATTGGCCAGTGCAGCATGTGACCCAGCCTCTATTTAAGCTGGAGTCCCGTAGCGCCGCACGTCACTCTGCTCTGATCAGTGTAGGGATAGGATGCAGCTGCTGCTGTTAGAACGAGATAAGGCAGTGATTTACTTACTGAAGTGATTGATATACAGCTGTGTATCATACAACCTCTGCTATTTAATTGTTCACTGTTTTAAGGCTGCCCAGAGCGTTTTTCTGTCACTTTTTTCTGGGGTGATCGGCGGCCATTTTGTGTCTTGTGGTGCGCCAGCACAAGCTGCCACTAAGTCCATTTAACCATCAATATTTTTTATAAATTTTTTTTGCTATATCCTACATCAGGGGCTTGGCTGTGCTTGCTATTTTATAGAGGGTTGAAATACAATTGCCAAAATAGCAGTACCCTAAATCTGGTGTTTCAGCTGTGGCCAGCCAATTGTAATACTGTCTGCTGTCTGGCAAAGGATATATTTTTTTCTGGGTTGAAATACAATTCCCAACTTAGCAATTCCCTAAATCAGTGGTTTCTGCTGTATCAGGCCAAGTTTAAATCTATCCATAAAAGGGTATATTACATTGAAGGTGCGGATAGGGTCATCCTCAATAACTTCACACGCTACCGTGCATTTCCAAGTGTAATTCTGTCCGTAAAGGGATACCTGTCATCCATCCAGGGCCTAAATACTAGGCCTACAATTTATATTCAGCTAAATCTGTGGTTACTGCTGTGCCTGTATTCGTATAATACGGTACATAAATAGATAGCCAGATAGTGTTAGGTGCCTGTAAAAAAAGGCCTGAATTTGAATTCAATACATTGGGCCAAATATTTTTTTTTCTTATTGTGGTGAACGGTAACAATGAGGAAAACATCTAGTAAGGGACGCGGACATGGTCGTGGTGGTGTTGGTGGACCCTCTGGTGCTGGTCGTGGTGGGGCCCAATGCCGTTCTAAGGATGGTAAGGCCTGAGCAGGTACAGGCATTAGTTAATTGGGTGTCCGTCAGTGGATCCAGCACATTCACATTATCTCCCACCCAGTCTTCTGCAGAAAGCGCACAGATGGCGCCTGAAAACCAAGCCCATCAGTCTGTCACATCACCCCCATGCATATCAGGGAAACTGTCTGAGTCTCTAGTTATGCAGCAGTCTCTTATGCTGTTTGAAGACTCTGCTGGCAGGGTTTCCCAAGGGCATCCACCTAGCCCTTCCCCAGCGGTGGAAGACATAGAATGCAATGACGCACAACCACTTATGTTTCCTGATGAGGACATGGGAATACCACCTCAACACGCCTCTGATGATAACGAAACACAGGTGCCAACTGCTGCGTCTTTCTGCAGTGTGCAGACTGAACAGGAGGTCAGGGAGGAAGACTGGGTGGAAGACGATGCAGGGGACGATGAGTTCCTAGACCCCACATGGAATGAAGGTCGTGCCACTGACTTTCAGAGTTCAGATAAAGAGGCAGTGGTGAGACCGAGCCAACAGCGTAGCAAAAGAGGGAGCAGGGGGCAAAAGCAGAACACCCGCCACCAAGAGAGTTTGCCTGCTACTGGCCACCGCCACCTGGGACCGAGCACCCCAAAGGCAGCTTCAAGGAGTTCCTTGGCGTGGCAGTTCTTCAAACAATGTGCTGACGACAAGACCTGAGTGGTTTGCACGCTGTGCCATCAGAGCCTGAAGCGAGGCATTAACGTTCTGAACCTTAGCACAACCTGCAAGACCAGGCACCTGCATGCAAAGCATGAACTGCAGTGGAGTAAACACCTTAAAAACAAGGAACTCACTCAGGCTCCCCCTGCTACCTCTTCTGCTGCTGCCGCCTCGGCCTCTTCCTCCGCCTCGGGAGGAACGTTGGCACCTGCCGCCCAGCAAACATAGGATGTACCACCAACACCACCACCTCCGTCACCAAGCATCTCCACCATGTCACACGGCAGCGTTCAGCTCTTCATCTCACAAACATTTGAGAGAAAGCGTAAATTCCCACCTAGCCACCCTCGATCCCTGGGCCTGAATGCCAGCATTTCTAAACTACTGGCCTATGAAATGCTTTCATTCAGGCTGGTGGACACAGACAGCTTCAAACAGCTCATGTCGCTTGCTGTCCCACAGTATGTTGTTCCCAGCCGCCACTACTTCTCCAAGAGAGCCGTGCCTTCCCTGCACAACCAAGTATCCAATAAAATCAAGTGTGCACTGCGCAACGCCATCTGTGGCAAGGTCCACCTAACCACAGATATGTGGACCAGCAAGCACGGCCACTGGGTAAATGTAGTGGCGGCTGGGCCCCAGGCGGAGAGTTCTTTGGCGCACGTCCTTCCGCCGCCAAGGATCGCAGGGCAACATTCTTTGCCTCCTGTTGCCTCCTCCTCCTACTCAGCTTCCTCCTCCTCTTCTTCCACCTGCTCATCCAGTCAGCCACACACCTTCACCACCAACTTCAGCACAGCCCGGGGTAAACGTCAGCAGGCCATTCTGAAACTCATATGTTTGGGGGACAGGCCCCACACCGCGCAGGAGTTGTGGGGGAGGATTGAACAACAGACCGACGAGTGGTTGCTGCCAATGAGCCTTAAGCCCGGCTTGGTGGTGTGCGATAATGGGTGAAATCTCGTCGCAGCTCTCGGACTAGCCGGTTTGACGCACATCCCTTGCCTGGCGCATGTTTGAATTTGGTGGTGCAGAAGTTCATTCACAACTACACCTACATGTCAGAGCTGCTGCATAAAGTGCGGGCCGTCTGTGCGCGCTTCCAGCGTTCACATCCTGCCGCTGCTCGCCTGTCTGCGCTACAGCTTAACTTCGGCCTTATGGCTCACCGCCTCATATGCGACGTGCCCACCAAGTGGAACACCACCTTGCATATGCTGGACAGACTGTGCGAGCAGCAGCAGGCCATAGTGGAGTTTCAGCTGCAGCACGCACGGATGAGTCGCACTGCGGAACAGCACCACTTCACCACCAATGACTGGGCCTCCATGCGAGACCTGTGTGCCCTGTTGCGCTGTTTCGAGTACTCCACCAACATGGCCAGTGGCGATGACGACGTTATCAGCATTACAATACCACTTCTATGTCTCCTTGAGAAAACACTTAGGGCGATGATGGAAGAGGAGGTGGCCCAGGAGGAGGAGGAGGAGGAGGAAGAGGGGTAATTTTTAGCACTTTCAGGCAAGTCTCTTAGAAGTGACTCAGAGGGAGTTTTTTTGCAACAGCAGAGGCCAGGTACAAATGTGGCCAGACAGGGCCCGCTACTGGAGGACGAGGAGGATGAAGTATTTTCACAGCGGGGTGGCACCCAATGCAGCTGGGGACCATCACTGGTGCGTGGCTGGGGGGAAACACAGGACGATGACGATACGCCTTCCACAGAGGACAGCTTGTCCTTACCTCTGGGCAGCCTGGCACACATGAGCGACTACATGCTGTAGTGCCTGCGCAACGACAGCAGAGTTGCCCAGATTTTAACGTGTGCGGACTACTGGGTTGCCACCCTGCTGGATTCACGGTACACAGACAATGTGCCCACCTTACTTTCTGCACTGGAGCGTGATAGGAAGATGCGCGAGTACAAGCGCACGTTGGTAGACGCGCTACTGAGAGCATTCCCAAATGTCACAGGGGAACAAGTGGAAGCCCAAGGCGAAGGCAGAGGAGGAGCAAGAGGTCGCCAACGCAGCTGTGTCACGGCCAGCTCCTCTGAGGGCAGGGTTAGCATGGCAGAGATGTGGAAACGTTTTGTCACCACGCCACAGCTAACTGCACCACCACCTGATACGGAACATGTTAGCAGGAGGCAACATTTCATTAACATGGTGGAACAGTACGTGTGCACACCCCTCCACGTACTGACTGATGGTTCGGCCCCATTCAACTTCTGGGTCTCCAAATTGTCCACGTGGCCAGAGCTAGCCTTTTATGCCTTGGAGGTGCTGGCCTGCCCGGCGGCCAGCGTTTTGTCTGAACGTGTATTCAGCATGGCAGGGGGCG